>NW_019272126.1:61227-76544 GCF_002738345.1 Cucurbita maxima | reverse complement strand
CAGACCTACAACGACTGCAGGTGAACAGATAGACTTACAATAGCAACTGGACAGATAGCAGATTACAGCCGCAGTATTTTCAAGTTTTCTGGAGAAAATTCTAAAAGAATGAAGTTGCAAATAATCTTCACAATGCCTAAAGATAAGGGAATTCTTTGAACACAGTATTTACAATCTTATTGTCTTATTTAGAAGCATGCATCCATATGTTGTTGCCTATTTTTGTTTTGTTGACTACATATAATTTTGAATGATGTCCATGCATGTACCCTAGAAACATGAGCTATATTAGATAGGGTAATATATCATGCATTTTTTAATATGCAGTAGGGATGTTTTGTGCAAGAACAAGGAATCTAATGTAAAGTGCTTCAGTGATGAATAAAACAGTGAGGGTGTGTTTCCTTAAAAAAAATATACAACTTGAAAAAAAAAATTAAGGAAATTAAAGCTCAAATTGAAGAGTATTCATCAAAGTTAAGGTGAGGATCCAATCTATTATGATACATCTTCAAAAGCAAGAATTCCCATAATTCACCCATCCTTAGATCATTTTTCCAACAAAAACAATAACCAAAAGTTTCTGCACCTCAATCTCATTGAGGACAATGGCTAGTATAAGTTTGAGGGTATAGCAATTCTATCACCCCATGCAAAATGAAAATTAAAAAAAAAAAAGAGAGAGAGAGGGGGAGAAAAAGTCAATTCGCAAGACCACTTCTCTTAAACCTAAAGCTTGAACTCCCAATGCTAAAAAATCGGAAAGTAAACCAATTCTCTCGATTGCTCATTGTCAGGAAATCTGCATCACCAATAGAGATGTCTGAATTGAAGGTAATGAGGATGCAAATAAAAAAAAAAAAAGAAAGTTATCCTTATTGTTCAGGTGAGTTGCATCACAAATGTGGCCACACTAAAAACTACAAAATGCTAGCAAGAGAGTCAAGCTAAGGGAGAAAGAGTGTTAACCTATATAGTCATCCATTGAAGATTTAGGTGATTTGCACCACAAGTGGAGGCACCAAGAGAATAAGGGGATGACTTGAAAGATTCTGGGGAGAAAAACAAATGTCATGATAAGAGAAAGTTAATGAAATAAATTAATGAAGCCAAGTCACACAAGCAAAGGTAAAAGGAATGATAATCATTCTAGAAGTGTTTTGGGGTATACCATGGAAGTGAGAAATGTGTTGGTAAGATTTGGTTCTAATTGTAGGGTGAAATGTGGGAAAAACTGAATTGAGGAAGGAATATAAGGAATGTGATCTAAATCATGCCTTTGATGAATACTCTACAAACATAAATATATGTTGAAAAAAATTTGTTAATGAGAGAAAAAAAATTGAGAGTAGAGAGAATGATTGCTTGAGAATGAGCCATCTAAGTTTTGGGGTGTAGAGTTATATCCAATATTTTTTTAGTTAATTTTGCACTCATACTCACCATTTTCTCATTAATTACTCAATTTATTGTAATTAGTATACATGAAATAGTCAATTGTGGTTTAATATGAAAAGAAGATTAATTTGGATAATTCTAAGCTTAATTGTACACTGTACACTTAATTGAGTTATTTGGTAAAATTCCAGAACATTTATGCTGAACCATGATGTTGTAGCAAATCTGGAAATACATTGCTGCCTAACGCTGAAGCAATTCAGAAAGCAAACTTTTTGAGAATGACATAGAAATTTTAATCCACATCAGCAGTTCACGTGGGTCATTGACTACCAAATTAAAAACATCCTAGGTAGACAATTTTATCCTTTCTCTACCCTAAATGAGAAGAAGCCAACATTATAGAATGAAAATGATACCTAAAAAGGAGAAAGCCACATTTTAGTGAAGAAACATCTGCTGCTATGAAACTAGAGAAGAAGAAGAAAACCCTAATCCAGCCGCTGTTGATAGCAGAAGGAAAAGAAGACCAAGAAGCATAAATTAGGGCAAAGAGGTGGACGTGAGAGCTCAAGGGAAGGGAACTTCCATTGACAAACATCAACAAAGCGGGATAACTTTATATTATTCTCTTTTCTTATTCTATCAATTTTACATGATTGAGACGTGGGTTCCTCTGTTTAATTCAAATTGTATGGAGAGCTAAACTTTATAGGGGAGGCAAGAGAGTTTTATATAGTTTAAGTATGTTAACGGAATGATTTTAGTTTATTAAAGAGTTGTGGTTAATGATTTACATGTGTGTTTAATTAGCTACTTTACATACATAGTTGTTCTCTTATTCTGGAGAAGAGAGAGTAATGTAATCCTCTTTAATACTCTAGTTCCATTACAAGGAGACTTGAAGGTAATATAAGGGTTATGAATGATTCTTCTCCTAGAGCCTTGTTAATAGAAATTAAAAACGATTATGAAAATAATCATCATGCAGGACCCTCGGAAGTGGACTTGGGAATCTATTAAAAGGAACTAAAATCTACTACAAAACTCAACAACTTATCTATTTAATCTCTCTTACCCAAACCCTCCTCATTATAGTTGATTTTCTCATCATTTTCTGTTTTTCGACAGTAGTGAGCACTCTGCTTTAATTTTGTTTAATTAGTCAAAATCACCTACACCCATTTGAATGTTACCCAAAAACTTACTTAATTTTCAGTGATAAAATTAACCAAAAAGATAGGTTCTATGTGGAATTGATAATTTATTTATTACTTGCTACTTGTGATAGTGTTTACTTGTATTTATTCTTGTGAATTTTACATCATTTTATTATATACATCCATAAGCGATCAGTCCACTAAGCCCTTTAGTAGTTGACTCAGAATCTTTTGTAAGCCAGGGTGCTCTCATTGGGATTTAATAATCCTTATCGGTGTGTGGGTTTTACTATGACTCGAGCCATCTGTGATATGATTCCCTCAACTACTACAACTACGTTCGTTCGCTCGAAATGTTTTTGTACTCGTGCTACCCTAGTAATCAGGGTTGACAAGTACATACTTTTTTGAATTAGTGCCTCAACGACCATGTTTGCTTTTCAAGGGTAGTACTGGATGTCTATGTCGTAATTCTTCATACGTTCTGACCATTTCTAGGTGAAGAAATACTTTAAACTATTGTCGTTGGTATAGATTTCAGTCTTCTCTCCATAGTAGTGTCGCCAATTTTTTTATGCAAACAATATCGTGGCCACTATAAATCACGTACCCTTGACAGGATGCATACGTAACAACCTTGTAATGTTGCGTCAACACACATCCTAATACCTTCTTGGAAGCATCACTATAAATCACGTACCCTTCTGAACTCTCTGATACCAAACTAGGGTTGTTACCAACTATTATTTTAGGTTTTGGAAGTTTGCCTCACACATGTAATTCTATATTAATTGTACGTTCTTTCTTGTCAATTGTGTAAGTGGTGAGGCTATTCTAGAAAAGTCATGCAAAATTCTTTGATAGTACCCTACTAACCCAAGAAAACTTCGTATCTCTGTAACCGTAGTTGGGCATTCCCACTTAGTAACCACTTCAATCTTGGTAGGATCTATGAACATTCCGTCCTTTGACAACACATGTCCAATGAATGAGACTTTTCGTAGCAAAAATTTTCACTTGGAGAACTTTGCTTACAACTTGTTCTCTCCCAAGGTGGTTAGAACTTTTCAAAAGTGTTCTTGGTGTGCTTTTTAGTATACTAGGATGTCGTCTTTGAACACGATAATAAACGTTCGGTTCATTAACTGCATGAGCATAGTTAGGGTGTTTGTGAGGCCAAACGACATCACTACAAACTCATAGTGACCTTACTCTGTCCTAAATTTTATCTTTGGTACATCCCTCTCTTTAATCATAATTTGATGGTATCGGAAGGTCTATCTTAGAAAATATTGTTTCTTCCCTGAGTTGGTCAAATAGATCTTCAATATGAGGAAGTTGATACTTATTCTTTATCATCCTCTTATTTAGTTCTATGTAATCGATCTTGGTGTGTTATTCTTTATCATCCTCTTATTCTTTTCCGGAGGTATTCTTGGTTTATTTTTTAGTATACTAGGATGTCGTCTTTGAACACGATAATAAACGTTTGGTTCATTAACTCCATGAGCATAGTTAGGGTGTTTGTAAAGTCAAACGACATCACTACAAACTCATAGTGACCTTATTTTGTCGTAAATTCTATCTTTGGTACATCCCTCTCTTTAATCGTAATTTGATGGTATCCTGACTGAAGGTCTATCTTAGAAAATATTGTTTCTTCCCTGAGTTGGTCAAATAGATCTTCAATATGAGGAAGTTGATACTTATTCTTTATTGTCCTCTTATTCAGTTCTATGTAATTGATGCATAGCGCATGAAGCCATCAATCTTCTTGACAAACAACACCGGCACACCCCAAGGCGATACGCTAGGACAAATGAAGCTCTTGTCTAGTAGTTCTTGTAGTTGGGCCTTGAGCTCTTTCAACTCTGCTAGATCCATGAGGTAAGAAGCTTTGTAAATAGGCCCAATTCTCAATTCGACATCTATAGAAAAATCTATAGCTCGAGAAGGGGGTATTCATGGTAGGTCTTCTAAAAAATAACTTGAAAACTCTTTTACTACTAGTACCGTGTCTAAGGTGTTCTCCTTTCCTCTTATATGTACGACACATGCTAATATAGTTCAACCACCTTGTTGGACTAATCTCTTGACTTTAATCATCGAGACTACCTTCTGGGTAGTCTTAGTGCACGTACCCTAGAACATAAAACTTGGTTCAGACAACGGTGAAAATATTACTTATTTTTTTATGACAATCTATACTAGCATGGATTTCAGCTAACCAATCCATCCCTAGTATTACATTGAAGTCCGTCATGCTAACAACAATCAGATATATGGTTAAGGTTCGTTCAACTATAGTTACTTGGTAATCTTTTACACTATCCTTAGATACTAAGTCTACCCCCGTTCGGGTGTTACAGACAATATATGCAATCAGAGTTCTAGTTCGAACCTTGCTTGTATAACAAATGGAACAAATATGAAAGAATGCATAGAATCTTAATCAAATATAGTGAAAGCATAATGTCCTAGGACAGGTAATGTGACTGTCACAATTGTGTCGGACTTCATCTCTTTTGGTAGACACATATGACCTAGTTTGAGGACAAGAATTCACTTGTTTGTCAGTCTCTTCCAATGCTCTTGGTGGTAGATTTTCAATATTTGTTGTCGTACAATTGATGGCAATGTGACCTTCTTGACCACACCGAAACCAAGCCCTTGTTCTGGGCATACATCTTCCCCTATGTAGCTTCCCACATATGTTCTATCCTATCTCTCCTCTTCCTCTAGCCCATCTTGGTTTCTATGGTGTCTATAAATACGTTGAGGAGGGTACCTGTCAGCATTGGGAGGTCAGTTTGCATAGCGAGGTCTACGCACTGGTGGTCGATGAGCTGAGTGCCTCAAATCATATGGCCACTTGCGCCAAACTATAATTGTTGGCCCTCGACGCACCTCATCTCTAGGCTTCTTTACAGTCTTCACTATTCTTAACGGCTCCTCATAAGTCTTCGGGTCTATAGTTAACACCATGCAGCGGATCTCCGAGTCTAGACCCATGACAAATTTCTCTGCCATATTTGGTCAATGTCTACTAGGGAAGGCACAAATCTCTTCAGTTTCGTAAATTCCTGGGTGTACATTGAAACTTCACCCTGTGTTAAGTGGGTGAACTCTTGTTGTTTCTTAAGTCGAGCTCCCTTGGGAGAGAACTTTTTCCTAAAATTCTCCTTGAATCGTGTCCATGCTATAACGCTTCCCTTGGGGGTGAGAATTTCTCTAGTGTCTATCCACCTCAACTCTACGTTCTTCTTCAGCATGAAAGACGCACATGGCACTTTCTAATAATCAAGGAATTCAAATAGTAAAAGTATCGTCTCTATAGATGATAGAGACATTTGAACTTCAGTGGGATATCCTGCAGTTCCACTAATTGTGCATGTGATATGAACCAAGAGACGTCAATCATACAATATGCTTCAATGAAGATGAGAAGAAATATTGTTGAAATTATCAAAAGATATTTCAATTCATGCCACATTGAAGAAGAATGAAGTTTCATGTTATAAATTTTGGGTGGATTACAATTTAGAGTAATTTAGAGTTATTGTATTTCATTAATGTATTTTAAAACTTTTAATTTACTTTAGGTTACAATTACATAATGGTTAATTATGGCCATTAAGTATGAATGTTACAACTCTTGCAATGCCTTTAGTAGTTTGATTTTGAGGCTATATAAAACTATGTATGTTGTATTTATAGAAAAACTTGAAAATATAGTAAAAAAAGCATTTGTGCTTTCTTTAGCTAATGACTAAGTTTCTTTGCAATTCTATGTAGTTTAGGTTGCATGTAGAATCATTCAAGCTCGACTTGATCAATCTTGCTTGTGGAGTGATTCGAATCTCAAACAAGTGTTCTTGCGTTGAGATATTTGATCAACAAGAATCATTCAAGCTAGACATGATCGATTTTTCTTGTGGAGTGATTTGAATCTTAAACAATGTTCTTGCCTTGAGATATTCGATCAACAAGGTAATCCGAATTTTACTCCCCTTGTAGTAATTTCCATTCCATATCAGCACGGGTCATACCCCTTGATGTCTTTTAATTATCTCACGTCTCTAGTGTACTGCAAGCTATTTTCTTGTTGGGTGATCAACATAGCATGCATCATGGCCTTGAATGATTTCCCAAATCAGGTTTGTAGTAGGATACATACCAGCTACCAGTGTTGCTGAAGGTAGCACAGCTTGGGGCAGTAAAATTTGGGGCGGTGCAGCTGTACCCGTCTTGGTGACTAAACTTTCCCGAGTTTGGCTCCCTTTACCCCCACCTCTTCCTCTACCTCTAATAGGGGGTTCTCCCTAGTTCGGCAAACACATGAATATGATATTAGGTCAATCATCAGGCTAAAATCAGCAATATACTCACAGTTCATCATATTCAATACTATATTACATTCAACATCAATAAATAATCAAGGTAGATACAATAAAAATCATTTTTTTTCTTATATTATGCAGGACATACCTAATGGTGACGAGGCCTATCTCGTTGGCTAGTCTATAGAATCAATAACCTAGAGCTCTAATACAAGCTGTAGCAATCCTAGATTTCCACTAACCTAAAGTCGCTACTGTTATTATAACTTATGCTCTTATGTGAAATTAAACATTTAAAATGTCATCGTATAACATAAAATTCATTTTAAAACACTGCCATGGACTTATGTGTTTGGAATAATATTTAAAACAAGATAAAGACAATAATAAAGATGCGAAAAATAATAGAGAGAGATAATTGCTGAAGACTTTTGCTTAAAATAATGAGGATCTAATATCTTCCGAATAGATTTACCTATTTAAATATCTAAGTTATCCTAAAAATAGCTGTAGAGTGGCCAATAGATTTACCTATTTAAATATCCAAGTTATCCTAAAAATAGCTGGAGAGTGCCCAACTAAATCGGTGACATCTCCTACAAAATTGCCACCTAAAACATTGGTAATCCTTGTCAAATGGTCAAACGAATGTATTTAATCAGCTAATGAAAACGTGTAAATCTAAATAAGAAAAATCTTAGGTTTTATCTAACAGTTCTAATGGGTTTCCAGCCTAAGGAGCTCCAGTATGCTCTCCGAACAAGAAAAGTGGCCCAGCGGTGTACAAACTGACTGGTGAGCCCATACTCGCATGTATGGGCTGTGTGTAGAGTATATGGTACACGTCCAAATTACCCGTTAGAACAGCACAGATAGATTGAAAGATAGGTCCCATCATCTCATTTGCATGTGATTGTTGCATTTAACCTCAATAGTGGGGTCACTTGCTGAGTATTTCTTTAAATACTCAAGCGAGAAATACTCAAGCCATGTGCTACTACATTTTTCAGGTTAAGGCAAGACATTCCTGTACGGCTGACGACGGTATCGCAATTTGAGACCATGACACATGCATAGGATAGTCTTGCTTATAGTAACACGTATGCTCAATGGGAAGATAACATCAATCAAGCGCATGAGTTAATTTAGAGGTTCTCAACATTTCTTTCCTCTAGTGATTTTGTGCACGATCTTCTTAAAATAGAGGGAGAGAATGAGTGTTTGAGGTGCACTATGGACGAACCCATGTTGTCGATAACAAAAAGAGTGATATTGAAAAAGAAGGTGGAAGATGGAAGGATGCACTACCCGTTGTCGAAGAAACGTCAGACAATGCGATAGGGGATAACTTGAAATCGGGTAGATGTGTAAAACTCTAAATACCTGAATATCGGAAATATTTTTTACCTTATGGGATAATTTTGACTGACATGCTTCTGGAAATATTTTTTACCTTATGGGAGGCATTGAAAGTAAGTACGACTCCTACTTGCTCAATTTAAATTATTTTGAGCTAGAACTTTAATTTATTTGATAATTTAGGTATGTTTAGTTCGTTACTATGTCTTAATGCGATGTAGTGAGTCCACCTCAGTTGAAATGAACTTTGAAGGACGAAGTCGAACTAGCTTTAGCAATATTTAGAGACTCTAGTTTAGGCCAACCAAGTAAGTGGGTTTATTATCGACTTGGTTGGATGAATTCTATTATGTATGATATTACGTGTCTCGTGGCTTCGACACGTGTCATATATATGAATGATATATGATGCTATGTCATGTTATGTGATACTATGTTATGTTATGCCATGTTATGCTATGTTATACATTGTTAAGCTATGTGATGCCATGTTATGCTATGTTAAAATATGTTATGCTGTGTCTTGCCATATTATGATATGTTATCATAAGACCAAGACATGTTGTATAGTTATGAAATTGATAATCTATGATTTATAGGCCTTCTTAGACCATGCCATAAAAGCTATGCTATGTACTACAAAATCTTTGAGAATTACTAAGTATAATTCACAGACGTATTTCATACATAAATGGATGTTTGTCTTGTATCATACATTATGCCATGATAATAAGCTATGTGAATCTCATGCATAATTGTGTTACACGTGCATTGGTCACTTACGTGGTTTGCTTAGGTTGAAGCTACTACGACTCCTTGATGCTGGCTTAGCATTTCTCTCTAAAATTCAATTATGCCTAAGGAGTCCAACAATCACCGGTTAGAATTCTACTGTGGAAATTGACTCAACTAGTTTAATAGTTTAATCTTACTCCTAAGAATTTAAACTTTTTAAGCCTAATTTTGCATAAAGTAATTTAAATTTACTCCTAATAATTTAAACTAAGCAAGCCTAATTTTGTATAAAATAATTTAAATTTACTCATAATAATTTAAACTTCTAAGTCTTACGATGCATAGATACTTCACCTAACTCTAAAAATTTAAATTAGCTACAAGGTAGTTATATAACTTTAAACGCTTCTAAAAAATTGAAACTAGGAGAAAAAGGTCCAAACGTATCAGACAAAAGCCAAATCAAGCTAAATGCTGGCCTTTAGCCGTTAGAAAGTATAATATCCGACTAGCTCGACAAGTGGGATGCTAAAATGGAGTGAGGGACCTCTCTTTTGTAGTGGAGGCCAACCTCTCACCTCTTAGCATTATGCAAAGTGGACTATCCATTTTTTTTTTTTTTAATTCTAATATTTTGAGAGATTTCACTCCCACACTAATTTTAGAATTCTTATACAGATTTTAAAATCTAAGCTATTTTTACAAGCTTGTTTTAAAAGATTTCACAATGAGTATGTATCAATCCCAAGTTAAAAGTATTGTCATTACTCACCTGAACTATTTTCTTAATTTGAATATAAAGGACATGTGCTCAATGGAATTTTTAGAAGAAATGTCTATTTTCAAAATTTTAATATATTTTTATAAATTAAAGCTAAAAAAACAATGATTTTTTTTTTTTTTTTTTTGGACAGTGGGCTAATGTTTCTTAACAAGAGAATAATAAAATTGAAAATAGGTACTCAACACATATAGGTACTATAATTTTAACAAAAAACTTAAGATAGGATGTTCAAAAAAAATCCGACAACTTTCATATATCTTATTAAAAGTTTCAAATGACATATTGTAACTTCACGGTCTTTCTTGATGTCATGATCTGATTTTTGAGGCTTCGAAAAGGAAATATGGAAAAGTTGGTTTGGGATATAGTTTACAGAAGAAAAAAAAAAAGAAAGACTCAAATACAAAAATGAACTTATGTTCTGGAACGAGTCGTCCTCCGTGACTGTACAGCTCTCAGACCCTCCTCCACCTTAACCAACAGCTTGTGAGACCTAAACATAAAAAAGGAAAAGGGGCGAATATACAAATATACTATGAAACTAACCTATTGGTAGGCTCTTATCTTAGCCTTGATCTAGAAAAAGACCACAAACTTAACACTGGGCTCCCGGGGTATTATTCTTGTTGTGTATAGTCTTAGGTAGCTAGCTTAACCTATGCAGTGGTAACCGATATCTGAAGTTAACGTGCAACCTTAACGATTTCTCTCTATCAAGTTGGCACAGTGAGTGCTAGCATACTCATCATCCAAAGGTGGTAGTTGGTAAACTCATCCAACAACTACAAACTCCTACTTAAAAATAATTAATTTTCTCCTATCCTATGTAGGATCTTAGAGTTTTTTTTTTTTTTTTTTTTAAGTGTTAGAGCGTAATTTTCAAACTGGTGCAAAAGAAAAAAAAAAAAACTTGGGACACCTCAAAGAACATAGAAAAGAATAATTAAATAGAAAATTTGGGTCAAACTCAACCGGAAAAAGGTAATTTTTCCCCTACAAACTACTTTGAGTGAGCCTGGATAGACAGGTAAGGAAAAGAGGAAAAAAAAAAAAAAGAAAAAGAGAAAGAACTAGGGTTTTAAGAAGAAGAATTAGGAGAAGAAAATGTTAAATCTCGAACATGGAGTACCAATTGGCCAAAGATTTCTCTCTGGAACTACTCAAAGAAACAAGGAGGAGAGGTCTGGGTTTTTTCCGAGAGGATTTCACGAGCCTTTTAGGCAACTTTATTTTTTTATTTTTTTTTTAAGGTTACAAATACAGTTTAAATTCCAGGTTGAGTTTTTTTTGTAGACTACAATGTTTTGGTGCAAGTTTAGTAGCAATCTTGCACATCTTTGTTCGAGATGTTTTCGCCGGATAATGAAGTTTGGCTTCAAGAAGAATACAACTGTTGGCTCTGCATTTGGGATGTTGATGAGAAGGGTTTTGCTTTTTATAATAGTAAAACAAAGTTATTTGATCTCATTCATTCATGGAGTTCTTAGACCAAACCATAACCTTTCCTCCACTCCACATGATATCTTTTCGTTTCTTTAGAAGTTGTGTACTTACTACAATACTTATCTAATAAAAGCAAGTCTGTTAAATGTTTGAGTTCTCAATTATACCGAGACTTTTAACTAAATAGTGCATGTATGGTAATGAAATATCCAAATTGTTATCGAAAAATAAAATACTAGAGTTCAAAATGAATATACACGTCCCCATTTTATTCAAAAATTTGAAGCACTAAAATGAAGAAACATGAGAAGGAGATATCCCAATGGAGTTAGAAAAAGTATATGATTGGGCATTGGGAGAGAGAAAAAAGGGTAACTTAAGTTTGGGGATGTGGGTAATTCCTTGCTAAATAAAGTTTAACCTATCAAACAAATCCTTAAATATTCTTTCATTTTTTTTTTTTTTTAGTTTTTCTTTTAATAGCTTTTTACATAAAAATCTATCTTTAAAAGTTGTTAAAATATATATATATGGGGTTCAAAAGAATCCAAATGAAACAAAGACAAATTCTAAGTTGATAAAAAATGAAAACTATGAATAATTTCAATATGATTTTGTTGTTTACTTTTGCATCAACTTCTAACGTTTTCACTTGTTTTGCAATGCAATATCCACATTCTCAATGGAGAGTGACGATTCTTAATTATCAAGACGTACCTTTACTGGCCCATTGCAAATCGAAAAACAACGATTTTAGTAACTAAGGGTGTTGCACTACGACAAATATTTAACGAGACTATATTGTTTTATGTATATCTAAATTTATAGATTTGAAAGTTTTTTTAAAAAAATTTTATTTAACCATGGTGGTGGAATTTCAAAACTCCACAAATTTTAAAAGTATAATATCCCACATAAAAAAAAAAAAAAATCTAGATAGATGTTTATTTTTTATCTCAATTTCAAGGATTTAATTACAAATTCTTTTAGGTTGGGGTTATTTATTTTTTATTTTTTTGTTAATAAATATATGGCGTGGAGAGGTTGAATGATACTTAACCTCGTCATGGATTCTGATATGGTCTCAACTAGTTGAATTATGCATAACGTATGACTATGTAATTATATAGGCTCTTATAGTTCTAATTTTTTTTTTTCATTTTTTCAATTGAATTTGTGCCCATCTGACATAACTTTCAGACATAGGGGAGCATATTCGTCAGTTCAAACAAGAATACAATGAGGAATTGAAAGAGAATGTTTTGCAGACAACATTGTTTTGGTGCAACTTTAACAGCAATTATGGGAAGTTTTCGTTCGAGGTTTTTTGGCCAGAGAAGGGAATTTGGCTTGAAGAACGATGCAACTATTCCCACTGCATTTGGCGTGCAGATGAGAAGGATTTTTCTTTATATAATAGCAAAACAAAGGTATTCGAGCTCATTCATCCATGGAGTCCTTAGACAAATCCATCGCCTTTGCCTTACTTCACATCAAATCTTTTCTTTTCTACTTAAGTTGTGTGCTTGCCTAGTACTATTGTTACAAAATGTCCGTTAATCATTTAAGTTCTAAAATATATGAAAACATTTAATATATAAATGAGTACATCTCAATAAAATATTAAAGTTGTTATTGAAGAATAAAATATTACGTCAGCCTTAAAGGCTAGATTTTTTAGAAAACTTTCAAGCACAAAAATGAAATAAATTTGAAAGTTATACACAATTCTCGAGAATGAAAGAAAAATAGAATCTTTAAAGGCCAAAAAAAAAAAAACACGATCGCCAGAAAACATGCGTTCACACCTTATGGCGCCACATGTCGCTCCTGCAGCCAGAAACTTCTTCGGCTTATGCAGTTCAGATGGCTAGGCTCGGCTTTGCGGCTCAGAATCTAGCTTTTCGGGTTGTTAAAGGGTATTTTGCCCAATTTTTACCGTTCTAACTTTCCCAAAGCTGAAATGGACCTTGTTTATGGAAATTAAATTCAGTATAAGGTTCACTTTCTCGATTTATGTTAAACAAAGGTAAGAAATTGTAGTTTCTAACGAAACAAGATGGACATTCTAATAGGAAACGACAACTAATAATGCCAAAAGAAATTTCGAGGGATGAAAAGCAAACGTACTCGAATTTATGGAGAACGTCGGCGTTAAGGCCAACCAAGTAAGTGGTCTTACTATCGGATAGGTTTAATGACTTGTTTAATGTATGACGACGAAACGTGCCTAGTGGCCCCTGCATGTGTCATTTATTCTTTATATTTATGATGTGTGACTATATTGTATGATGATGATGTACGATGTATGATGATGTTCTTCTGTGATTGGATGATTCTATACAATGTTGTATGATATTTATGATATGACATATGTTTGACATCATTAAATATATGATATGATATGATTGACGAGCAACGTGATGAATTGAAATAATGAACAAACCCGATATACACATGAAAAGTTATGATAGAATGATATGATATAAAGAAAAATTCTAGAGAGGTTGTTATAGAGCATATTGAAAGGAAAGATGTTAGGGACCTCATGTTGTTGGGTTTTATGTCTTAAAACTAATAGTTTGTAAATAAAAACATATTCTATTTTCAATAAAGTTATTATTGATGTTTATTGAGTAAAGATTGTTATTGAATAAAGTGAATTTTACGATCATTAATCCAAATCCTATAAACTAAGAATACTCTGGCTATTGTATGATTACTTGAACTATATGCAGAGACATAAGAGTGGATCAAGTTCAAGTATATAGTAAAAATGATTTATAGTACAGGGATAAGGCTGAGTACCTGATCCAGTAGTCCTAGCCGTAAACGATGGATACTAGGCGCTGTGCGTATCGACCCGTGCAGTGCTGTAGCTAACGCGTTAAGTATCCCGCCTGGGAAGTACGTTCGCAAGAATGAAACTCAAAGGAATTGACGGGGGCCCGCACAAGCGGTGGAGCATGTGGTTTATTCGATGCAAAGAGAAGAACCTTACTAGGGCTTGACAAGTCGCGAATCCTCTTGAAAGAGAGGGGTGCCTTCGATCCTAGGGACACTATGGATGCGGCTGACTTTTGTATATGATATAAACAATGTGATCACTAAATTGTACATATGGAGTGATCGCTTATGGATGTATATAATAAAATGATGTAAAATTTACAAGATAAAGTGAAAGTATACACCATCACAAGTAGCAAGTAATAAGTAAATTATCGATTCAACAGGGAACCTCTCTTTTGGTTAATTTTATTTGCTGGAAATTAAATGAGTTTTTACGTAACATTCAAATGGGTGTGGGTGATTTTAACTACATAAACAAAACTAAAACAGAGTGCCACTGCCATCGAAAAATAGAAAATGATGAGAAAATCAACCATAATGAGGAAGGTTTGGCTAAGAGAAATTAAATAGTTAAGTTGTTGAGTTTTAAGGTAGATTTTAGTTCCTTTTAATAGATTCCCAGGAAGTGTCCGAGGGTCATGAATGGTGATTATTTCCATAATAGTTTTAATTTCTATTAACAAGACTCTTAAAACAAGAATTATTTCTAACCCTTCTATTACCCTTCAAGTCTCCTTGCTATGGAACTAGAGCATTAAAGAGGATTTCATTGCTCCCTCACTTCTCCTTAATAAGAAAACAACTATGTATGTTGTAAAGTAGCTAATTAAACACAAATGTAAATCATTAACAACAACTCTTTAATAAACTAAAATCATACCGTCAACCTACTTAAACTATATAAAACTCTCTTGCCTCCCCTATAAAGTTTAACTCTCCATACAAACTGAATTAAACAGATGAATTTACATCTTCATCATGTAAAGTTGATGGAATAAGAAAAAGAATAAGGAAATAGAGAGTTATCCCGGTTTGTTGCCGTTCGTCAATGGAAGTTCCCTCCTCTTGAGCTCTCACGTCCACCTCTTTGCCCTAATCAATCCTTATTGGTCTCCTTTTCTTTCTGCTGTCAACAGTTGCTGGATTAGGGTTTTCTTTTTCTTCTCTGGTTTCATAGCAGTTCACTGCAGCAGAGGCTGCTGCTGTGTAATTCAATTTTTGTCCCCAAAGTGTGGCTACCCTCCTCTT
>NW_019272126.1:29969-60536 GCF_002738345.1 Cucurbita maxima | reverse complement strand
AGAATAGTGGAGAAGACAATAATGGTGGTTCAAAACCGGTTCGTGAGTAAAAAAGAATTTGAACTACAAAAGGTTAGTACTCAAACACCTTGAGTTTTAATAATTATGAACATGTTAGTTATTTACTATAATTGATGCTCTAAGAGTAGCTAAGATCCAAATTGCTTCCGCGTGTGTTATATTAACACCATCACATGGTATCATTGTGTGTTCATGCATCGGGGGATACCCCTTCATCTTTTACGATAGTACGAACGTGTACACTACAAGACAAGGAAACGACCATTATATTTATTATAATGCTACGAAGGTCGCTATTCCTAACGGGTGTCCGACATCAACAGCTCCCAGATAATGCTCGCCTAACAAGAAAGGGGCCCAAGAGGTGTGCGAGCCGACTGGTGGGTCCATACTCGTACGTGTAGACAGTGTATAGAGCAGCTTAGGATAGCTGGCTAAGAAATACAGACTGATATAATAGGTCCCACCCATGATTGTATGTGCTTGCATCTAACCCCAATAGCAGGGTGACTTACAAAGTATTTATCAAAATACTCAAGTTGAATGGCCAATGATTTAGGTAAATAAGGGTGATGTATGATTTCAAATTTTCAACGGCACAGTCTTTTTATATATATATATATATATGTGTACTTTTATATATATCTCTAAATTTACATAATTGATAGTTTTTTAAAAAGAAAAAGTTCAACCACTGAAAATATAATATACCATGGAAAAAAAAGTCATTGTCTATATTCAACTTCTATTGCGATTTATAAAAAAATAATTATAGTTTGAATGTTTAATTAGAAGTTTAATAAGGGAAGAATTCTTTAATGCTTTATGGTTTATTACAACTCCATATAGTCTTCGTTATTATTTTTAATTTTTTTTGTAAAAAAAAAAAAAAAAATGGCAAGTTCAAATTTTTTATCTTGTAATCCATGTCTTTTTTAACTTAATTTGTGCCCCTCTAAAATAAATTTCTAATATAAGGAGCATATCCTTCCGTTCAAACAAGAATACTGTAAGAAATTCTACTTATCTAGAGTCACTACCGTCATCATAAATTAATCATCTTGTCAAAAAATTCTAGTTTAGTGGGTCAAGCGATCGATGGTACAGGTGGGCCGAGCGTTAAAGGTGGGCTTCAGGAATTTATTTGTGGCTGCTGGGCTTCGCACTATTCGTGGGTCGAGGCTTGGGTTTGTCTTAATTTGAGTTAGGGGTTGTAATCACGGTTTACAAGAATCTGACCCAACCCAATGGATATTTTCTTCTCCACACGACTGTATGTGAATTTACCGAAACTTTTATCTCTCTTCTCAAGAGCTCCTCGCCGTCGACTTTTGGTCCCTTTTTCCTTCTTCTATCTTTCCTCCCTCTCCCATGAATTCACGAAGTCATGGATGTAACTATTGTTCCAGACCCAAAACACAGGACGATCGTAGGAGTAACACCCAAAAATGAAGGGAATTAGCTCCAACAAGAATAAGCCGCCCATGAAAGACTCAAATGATTAAAAGGAATGAAATTAAAGGATTAGGCAAAAACAAGGGGATTCAGCAAGTCACACCTATACCCTACCAAGTAATCTTAAGGAGTTAAAAGGCCTTTTTCAAACAAATGGAAAGAGAAAAGTAACCGAAAAGGTTGTTTTTTCGATATCTAAAGAACTCTCTTAGATTTTTAATTCCGGGCCCAGTGAATTTCAAAAGGCTCAAAAAGGAAAAAATGACAAAAAGTGATGAATAATTTTTTAAAAATTATGGAGTTTTTTAAGAAAAATAATAATAAAATATTCCAAATATGGTAAGGAACTTTCTACCTTTTTTATTCCTACTTACTTATGGTCTTAAGGTTATTGGAGATCTTATCATAAATAGTAACCCTACAATCATGCACCCAATAACTTAAAACCTTGGGAATACTTGACCTAAGTCTTACTTGGTCTCGGTAAGGCGTCCCTCGAGATGGATCATAGAGAAACCTTTGGTTCTAATACCATTACTTTCATGACTTCATTTTTAAGCTAGAACGACGCATAGATTGCCACTTGAGTTGACTCGATAGTATAAAAAGACGACAGCGTTTTTACATTAAAAAAAAATAATAATAAATAATTTTAAACATAATATACAATATCTTTAAGTTATATAAAAAATAGAGTTCATAACAAAACTATGTTGACATGGATTAAGGTCTCCAAGTTTCTCAAATTTGAATCCCTGTGTTTTTTAATCAGTCAAGAGAACTAGGGCCACACCTCTAGTTGTCTTGTAAATTTTTACTCGCTCGGATTACTAGAGACATTCCATCCTAGGCTACCGTCTGGCCAAACTGATATCCTCACCCTAGTCTTGATTTGTTTTATCTACCTACTCTCTATAGAGAGAATTACATATTTAATAACATGAAGTTAATATATAGATATTCATGCATACAGTCACACGTATACTTAATAGGGCGATAAACATCCATCAAGCACTGGGAAGCCAACGATAACATCCATCAACCTTTCAGACACATGAAGAAAAGTTCGCCATTAGAAAAAATCTGAACTAGCAAGTCCTGTTTTCAAATTTCTGCTTACGTTAACTTGGTAAAGTTTCATTATAATTCTTAAATCTTGTTCGGAAGATTTTTTTTTGGATTAGAAAATACTTTTGAATAAACTAATACAAATAGAAATAAAATGAAAAACAATCCTGAAATGTCCTAAACTAATCTATATGCTACTAAATGGAAATGCAATTAACCTATACTAACCTATGGTTTACTAAAAATTAAATATGAAACTATCCAAGCATCTGTCACGGTCTCATGATTGCGATCTTACAGAAGCGCCTTTGCTTTACCTGAAAAATAAAATAGAGTAGCACTTGGCTTTAGTATTTTAAGAAATACTCAGTAAGCGACCCCCTATTGGGGTTAAAATACAAAGACACGTAGTTACTTGCATGGGACCTATCATAATAGTTTATTTTTCTACAATGGCTTTCCTAACGAACAACTTGGATGTGTAATTAATTTCTCTACACACGGCTCACATGTGTGAGTATGGACCAACTAGTCGGTTCGCACACCTCCTGGGCTCATTTATAGTCAGACGAGCATTCTTTAGGAGTTGTTGATGCTAGACACTCGTTAGGAGTGGCGACCATCTCGACTACACGATGTCAAACATAATGATCATTCCTCTACCTATTAGCATACACATCCGGACTACTGTAAAGGAATAAGGTTACCTCCGATGCATGAGCACACAATAAGCATGAGGTCCCAATATCTTTCCATTTTAATTATCCTTAATACAACTCCACTAACGTCTTCTTCCTATCATAACATTTTTCATACCATATCTCATAACTTTTATCATATCATTTATCATTATTCATGCATATGCCGGGGTTGTATTTCATGCTAGTTGTCATTTCTCATGTTAATCATATCATTCATCAAACATATAACTCATATTATATCGTTTTTATGCTTACAGACACAACAATCCATATCGTGCACATATCATATCATATATCATAACAGTCACATAATATATCTCAAGAACGTTTTCAACAAATCAGATCATAGCATATCACATCATAAAGCATATGAATTTATCAAATACAGCATAACAATCACATTGCATAGTATTTTCGTACTATTTCATAATGTCATACATATATGATCTATGACACGTGCAAAACCACGAGCACGTGTCATCATATACCATACTCTTTGTGATTTTTCCTCCATTTCTCTCCCCTCGATTCTCATGGCATTTTTTATGGTGTTTGGATCGTTGCGGCTTGATTTAATGTACTTTCTAACCTCACGATGTCACTAGTCTGTCTAAGTGTATAAGGATGTGGATTTTTTTGTTTTCTCAACTTCCCCAACTCTCGGATCCTGCGGATGAATTTACGATGTGTTTCTCTCTCTTCCCTAAACTCTTTCTATCGCTTGTTTGTCCTATTTTTCCATGTAGGTAGGCTTTGGGGTATTTCGTAGGAGTTGGGGTCATGTGGGTGTCGGGTTTCTCTAGTTGGACTAGTCGTGGTTGTTTTTTCGGGTTCCTCTCTCTCTCTCTCTTCAATTTTCTCTATGTTTTCCCTTTACATTTGTCTAGAGCATCTGGCATGAGATGGGGAGAAGTATGGACTTATTTTTGGTGAGTCGTAAGGATCGAGAAGGCATGTCCAAGAATTTTGGAATCTCATTTGAATTTTTGCAGGTTTTTTGGTGACCGAGCCAAATGTGTATATATATATAAATATAAATATATATTTATTTTTGTATCGTTACAAGATCGGTCAACAACACTAGGGTCTCACCCTTTAATCATCTCTAACAAATCTTCTGTGTTCAAACTACTATAGGCGTTCAATCCTAGGTTACCATCTAGGCAAACAGATATGCTCTCTCTAGTCTTAATTTGTTTCATCTACTTACTCTTTGTGGGGAGAATCACACATTTAATAATCTTACTTATCCATGGGGAGATAACATCAATGAAGGGCATGAGTTAATTGAGAGGTTTTCAACATTTATGTTCTCAAGTGATTTTATGCATAATTTTCTTCTTAAAATAGAGGGAGAGAATGAGTGTTTGAGGTGCACTATTGAAATTGACTCTACTAGTTAATCCTAAAATAATTTAATCTAATTCAACTAGTTAAGCCTAAAATAATTTAATTTTACTCCTAAGAATTTAAACCATTTAAGCCTAATTTTCTTAAAGTAATTTAAATTTACTTCAACTATTAAGCCTAATTTTACATAAAATAATTTAAATTTACTTATAATAATTTAAACGGACTAAGTTTTACTATGCATAAATACTTCACATTTAACTCTAAAAATTTAAATTAGCTAAAAGGTAGTTACACTAACTTTAAATACTTCTGAAAAATTGAAATTAGGAGAAAATGGTTCGAACGTATCAGACAGAAGCCAAATTAGGCTAAATGCTAGCCTTGAGCCGTCAGAAAGTGTAATATCCGACTAGCTTGACCGTTCATGTGGGATGCTAAAATGGAGTGAGGAATCTCCCTTTTGTAGTGGAGGCCAACACCCACTTATCAACATTTTTTAGACTACCCATTTTTTTTTAATTCTAATATTTCGGGAGATTAAACCAGCCCAATAAGTTTAGAGTTCTTATAAAGATTTTAAATCTAAGCTATTTTTACTTGAACTTGTTTTAAAAAATTTCACGACCCGTATGTATCAATCACAAGTTAAAAGTATCATCATTACTCACCTCAACTATTTTCTTAATTTGAATATAAAGGACATGTGCTCAATAGAATTTTCACCTCGGGATGAAATGCCTATTTTCAAAATTTTAATATCGTTTATAAATTAAAGTTAAAAAAATAATGATTTTTTTTTTTATGGACAGTGGGCTAATGTTTCTTAACAAGAGAATAATAAAATTGAAAATAGTTACTCAACACACATAGGTACTATAATTTTAACAAGAAACAAAAAAAAAAAAAACCTACAACTTTCATATATCTTATTAAAAGTTTCACTTGATATATTGTAGCTTCACGGTCTTTTTTGATGTCATGATCCGATTTTCGAGGCTTCGAATGTTGGACCCAACACAAAAGACGAAGACAAAAGGAAAGAAAATAAAAAAAAGTAAATAAAATAAAAGATAAATTTTGATAAAACTTTAATTGAAATAAATACAAGCTAACAGTAAAATTAAATAAAAAGTTATATCCAAAAAGAAACATGGAAAAATTGGTTGGGGATATAGTTTACCGTAGAAAAAAAAAAATGAAAGATTCAAATACAAAAATGAACTGATGCTCTAGAACGACCCCCTCCGTGACTGTACATCTCTTAGATGCTCCTCCACCTCAACCAACAACTTGTGAGACCTAAACGTAAAAAAGGAAAAGGGGTGAATATACAAATATACTATGAAACCAACCTATTTGTAGGCTCTTATCTTAGCCTTGATCTAGAAAAAGACCATAAACTTAACACTGGGCTCGAGGGGTATTATTCTTGTTGTGTTTATCTTAGATAGCTAGCTTAACCTACGCAGCGGTAATCGATATATGAAGTTAACGTGCAACCTTAACGATTTCTCTCTATCAAGTTGGCACAATGAGTGCTAGCCTACTTATCATCCAAAGGTGGTTGTTGGTAAACCCATCCAACAACTACAAACTCGTACTTAAAAATAATTAATTTTCTCCTATCCTATATACGATCTTGGAGTTTTTTTTTTTTTTTTTTTTTGATGTCCCACATTTGTTAGGGAGGAGAACAAACCACCATTTATAAGGGGTGGAAACCTTCCCATAGCAAACGCGTTTTAATGCCTTGAGGGGAAGCTCGAAAGAGAAATCCCAAAGAGGACAATATCTGCTAGCGGTGGATCTGAGCTGTTACGATTGGTATCAAGGCAGTCGTGGTTTTTATTCTATAGACATTTTTTTCCTAGAATAGAGAGTCGTACACCTCTGTGACTCAGCTCGACGACATGCCTCGCCGCGACCAGGTATGTAGTCTAACCTTGTTTAATAGGTTATAATATGATGTAACGCCACTAAGAACTTGATTTATGTTTTGGGTTAACGCCTTAGGGTGTTAAAAGGGAATATTCCCTCTATATGTTAATGCTAGATTCGAGTTATTGTGAGGAGGTCAAGAGGGGTCATGTTTTAGTTTACTGGCCTTAGGAAGACAAAAAGGTGACTCCGCAGAGTACGTAACGTCCAACCTATAGAAATGTATATGAGACTTTTTAAGGTCCAGTACGAGATGATATACCTATGACCATGCATCCGTGGAGACCACGTAGTAGGCCTAGACAGTATAGAGTTGTCTTGGTGCAAACCACATAGTAGACCCAAACAATATTCATTCTTAGAAGTAAGGGCGGCCACGGTAGAAATTAAGCACCTCTCAAGCAAACCATTTTCAGGAGTGAGTTTGGTTAAGTTGGTAGTCAAGAAATAAAATTCACCAACAGAGAGAGTGAAGCTATGGAGGCCATGGTCAAGGTTTGTTGGAGTCTTCATAAGATAAATTCAGGTTTATGGACTTCAATAAGTGAGATGTACGTTTTTATGAAATTAATGAGTCACGGGGTTTAGGATATTCCTACTAAAGATCACCTAATGGGATGACAAGTCGCTTTGGACCTTGGTGGAGAGGACCAAGTTCTAAAGCAGTACGTGGTTATCAGGACCATGAAACTGTGTTGTAACCTATCCTTTGGTCAGGGCATGCATTCTCACAAGGTGTAGGACGTTAAACTGTCGAGATAGTCTAGTGAACCCTAGGGTTGAGAATAGCAAGAAAAAAAAAAATAAAGAGCTATGGCTAGGCCTTCGTTGTCTGAAGGAAGAAAGTCCAGATGGGCGATAGTGAGAACCAACATTTGTGTTAGGTTATCTAGATTACAAAGAGTAGAACTCCAGTTTCACCCATGAGTGTAATGCCAGACTTGTGAAGCATTGTCAAGTAGAGGTGGAACTTCCAAATAACGTGATTTTGGAAATTACATGAAGGATAGTGACGTGGTGACTTGTAAACAAGTAAGACTAGCAGAGACATGATATGTCTTAGAGAAGACACTAGACGTAGCACCCTCGAAGTTCGAGGGAGGCTAGCTACCATACAAGAGTTTTCAGAGAGTTCCCTAATATCTAGTACAAGAACTTGAAAGGTTCACGTGCTCGAAAAAGAGCCAGTGATGAGATATCACTATGAGAGAAAATGTGTCTAGCTCAATTATAAAAGATACGATAGGGGGTTAACCTAGGTGAACGTAGAGAACTTATGTAAGGATCTTTACTTCCAAAAGAATCCGTACTTGGCCTAGATGAGTATTAGTACTCAAGCGAGTTACGTAATAGGACGTCTCGCTAAGAAGAAAGTTGGGCAAATGAGATGACACTACGAGGCTATTTTGGAGTAGTAAAGATCGTCTTGATAAGGTAAGGATGTCACCAGACGTGAATTAGAGAAGAATACATACGTAAAGAAACCTTTAGAAGCCACAATGAACATTATGAGTTCATAGTCATGTCTTTGGGTTTAATTAATGCTCTCGTAATATTCATGGAGTTGATAAACAAATGATGATTATGTTCATTAACAACATCCTGGAGTGTTCTAAGTCTGATGTGGGGCACGAGGAACACTTGAGGAAAGTTTTAATTCTACTTAGAACTTACCTATTATATGCTAGATTCACTAAGTACGAATTATGACTGCAAGAGGTGGCCTTTCTTGGACACGTGGTATCCAGGCAGGGAATAGCTGTGGACCCTGCTAAGACCAAAGCAAAGCATGAAGATCGCTTGCAAATGGTTTTGACTTTTTTGAGAATGCCTCTAGTGTATATCAACTTTTCTAAGTGTGAATTTTGGCTATGAGAAGTAGCATTTTTATGACATGCGGTCTCAAGAGGGGAAATTTTTTGTGGATCCAGCTAAGGTTGAAGCTGTCATGTGGTGGCCAAGGCCGACAACTGTGATAGAGGTCAGAGGTTTTTTTGGCTTGATTGGCTACTACATGAGATTTGTCCAAGACTTTTTGAAAATGTCAGTCGCGAAGATTCATTTGACAACAAAAAAAAAAAAAAAAGAAGAAGAAAATTTTGTGTGGACTTCCAAGAGTTGAAAAAGAAGGTGACTGCACCAATCTTCGTAGTGTATAGTGACGCCTCAGCTAAGGGCTTGAGTTGTGTGCTTATGTAGAATGAGTAATTAATTGCGTTCGTTTCTCTAGATAGTTAAAGGAATATGAGTGGAATTATCCTACCGATGTCTTGGAGCTAGGTGTCATGGTGTTCGCAGAGAAGACATGGCGGCATTATCGGTATGGTGAGACTAAGTGTACACTGACCACAAGAACCTTAAATATTTTCTTTTCACTCAGAAGGAGTTGAATATGAGACAAAGGAGGTGGCTTGAGCTAGTGAAAGACTACGATGTTGAGATCCTATATCATCCTGGCAAGACTAATGTGGTAGTTGATACCTTGAGTAGAAAGACAGCCCACACCTCTGCATTGTTCACTCAACAGGGCAAGCTTCAAGAGGAGATCCTAAGAGCTGAGATTGATTTAATAGTTAAGAACATCACTGCACAACTAGCTCAGTTGACAGTACCGTCCACACTTCATAAATGCATCATTGATACAAAGGCTATAGATGCCCATCCACAAAGTTTGTGACACCCAAGAGGTTAAGATAGCTCAGGGGTTCTTAATTTCATCTGAATGCGGGCTTTTGTGGCAGTGATACTTATACGTACCTAGGAATAAAGAAATCCTTAAGGAGGTTATGCCTGAAGCACATGGCACGTCCTACACATTTCACCCTGGTAGTATAAAAATGTATCAGGACCTGAAGAACAGTTAATGGTGGCTAGGAATGAAAAAAAGACGTCATAGACTTTGTGTGACATTGTCCCCAAGCCCCAAGACAACGCCCTGTAGGGATGCTGCAACCCTTAAACATACCCAGTGGAAATGAGAGGAAGTGAATATGAATTTCATATTCGATCTACCTTAGACTCGACGTGGTTTTGATGTGATCTGAGTCATTGTTGAAAGACACAAAAAATAGCTCACTTCATCCCGATTAAGAGCACTTTTCGAGTGGATCAATTGGCTTAGTGAATGTCTAACGTCTCAGTGGGTGAAAGTCCCAAGACAACGCCCTGCAGGGATGCTGCAACCCTTAAACATACCCAGTAGAAGTGGAAGGAAGTGAATATGAATTTCATATCCGATCTACGTTAGACTCAATGTGGTTTTCATGTGATCTGAGTCATTGTCGAAAGACACAAAAAAATAGCTCACTTCATCCCGGTTAAGAGCACTTTTCGAGTGGATCAATTGGCTTAGTTGTATGTTTGAGAAATAGTTCGGTTGTATGGGGAGCCTACTCCCATTGTGTTTGTTCAGGATGCTAGGTTTACCTTTCATTTTTTTTTTTTTTTTTTTTTAAGGTTTTGCAGAAAGCCTCGAGTACCCAACCTCGTCTCAATACAACTATCCATCATCAGATAGATGGAAAGATTGAATCAAGTATTAGAGGACATGCTTAAGGCGTGTGTAATGGATTTCGTTGATTGATGGGATAACCACCTATCGCTCATGGAAGTTGCTTATTGCAACAGTTATCAAGCAAAAACTCATATGACTCCGTTGAGGTTCTATATGGGAAGAGGTGTTGGACACAAGTGTTTTAGGAAGAGGATGAAGTCTAACAACTTATGAGACCGAAATTAGTTCAGGTTACCAACGCGACAGTCCAGAAAATCGGATCATGGTTACTTACTGCACAGAGCCAGCAAAAGAGTTACACTGACACTTGAAGAAAGGATCTCGAGTTTGTAGTGAGCAAACATGTTTTCCTATAGGTAACGACCATGAAAGAGGTGTTAAGGTTTGGGAAAAGGGGTAAGCTTAGCCTTAAGTTCATAGGTCCCTTCAAAATCCTTGAGAGGATTGGGGTTGTAGCGTACAGGTTGGCGTGACCACCCACTCTTGTCGCTGTGCATAACGTTTTTCATGTATCTATGTTGAGAAAGTACACGCCCGACCCCACGTACATTAATGAGCACCAAGCACTTCCGCTTCGTGAGGATCTATCTTACGAGGAGGCCCCAATCAAAATTATATGTCGAGATGTCAAGCTATTGCGAAACAAGGAGATTCTCCTTGTCAACGTCTTGTGGGGTAATCATCTTGATAACAAGGCTACATGGGAGCAGGAGGATGACGTTAGGAAGTCTTACCCTGAACTTTTTAAGGAACAACTAACTTTCGGGGACGAAAGTTCCTAAGTAGAGGAGAATTTGCAACACCCCAGGCCCAACAGGTACAGTTTGCTCTATCCTTGGGACTAGCACCTTCTTGACAATTGTGAGTTTCTATATTTTATTAGAGGACTTAGAGTGTGATCTTCCTTGAACACGTGGTATCCAGGCAGGGAATAACTGTGGACCTTGCTAAGACCAAAGTAGAGCATGAAGATCGCCTGCAAATGGTTTTGACTATTTTGAGAATGTGTCAATGTTTCTAAGTGTGAATTTTGGCTTTGAAAAGTAGCATTTTTATGACATGTTGTCTCAAGAGGGGAAATTATCGTGGATCCAACTAAGGTTGAAGCTGTCATGTGGGTGCCAAGGCCGACAACTAGAGGTAACAGGCTTTTTGGGCTTGATTGGCTACTACATGAGATTTGTCCAAGACTACTCGAAAATGTCGGTTGCGATAACTCAGTTGACCAAAAAAAAAAAAAAAAAGGAAAAGAAAAACGTTGTGTGGACTTGAGATTGTGAAGAGGCTTCCCAGAGTTTAAAAAGAAGTTGGTGACTGCACCATTCTTTGTAGCGTATAGTGACGCCTCAGCTAAGTGCTTGAGTTGAGTGCTTATGCAGAATGAGAAATTAATTACGTTCATTTCTCTAGACAGTTAAAGGAATATGAGTGGAATTATCCTACCGATGACTTGGAGCTAGCGGTCATGGTGTTCGCACAGAAGTCATGGCAGCATTATCGGTATGGTGAGACTAAGTGTACACTGACCACAAGAACCTTAAATATTTTCTTTTCACCCAAAAGGAGTTGAATATGAGACAAAGGAGGTGGCTCGAGCTAGTGAAAGACTACAATGTTGAGATCCTATATCATCCTAGCAAGGCTAATGTGGTAGCTCATACCTTGAGTAGGAAGACAGTCGACACCTCTGCATTTGTCACTCAACAGAGCAAGCTTCCAGAGGAGATCCAAAGAGCTAAGATTGATTTAGTAGTTAAGAACATCACTGCACATCTCGCTTAGTTGACAGTACAGGCAACACTTCGTAAATGCATCATTGATGCAAAGTCTATAGATGCTCAGCTCCACAAAGTTTTTGACACCCAATAGGCTAAGATATCTCAGGAGTTCTTAATTTCATCTGAATGCAGGCTTTTATGGCAGGGATACTTGTGTGTACCTAGGGATAAGGAAATCCTTAAGGAGATTATGCCTGAAGCACACGACACGTTCTACACATTTCACCCTAGTAGTACAAAAATGCATCAGGACCTGTATAAAAGTTAATGGTGGCTAGGAATGAAAAAAAGACATCAAAGATTTTGTGTGACATTGTCTAACGTCTCAATGGGTGAAAGCCCCAAGACAACGCCCTGCAGGGATCCTGCAACCCGTAAACATACCCAGTGGAAGTGAGAGGAAGTGAGTATGAATCTCATATCTGATTTAGCTAAGACTCGACGGTCTTTTTTTTTTTTTGAAGGTAACCTCGTCTCAATATAGCCATCCATCATCAGACAGATGGAAAGGTTGAATCAAGTATTAGAGGACATGCACAAGGCTTGTGTGATGGATTTCGGGGGTTCATGGGATGACCACCGATCCCTCATGGAAGTTGCTGATAGCAACAGTTATCAAGCAAAAACTCATATGGCTCCATTGAGGTCCTATATGGGAAGAGGTGTCGGACACCAGTGTTTTAGGAAGAGGATGGAACCCAATAACTTATGGGACCGAAATTAGTTCAGGTTACCAACGCGACAGTCCAGAAAATCAGATCATGATACTTACTGCACAGAGCCGGAAAAAGAGTTACGTTGACACTCGAAGAAAGGATCTCGAGTTTGCAGTGGGCGAACATGTTTTCTTGTAGGTAACGCCCATGAGAGAGGTGTTAAGGTTCGGGAAAAGGGGTAACGCTTAGCCTTAGGTTTATAGGTTCGTTCGAAATCCTTGAGAGGATTGGTGCTGTAGCGTACAGGTTGGCGTGACCACCCCCTCTTGCCGCTGTGCATAATGTTTTTCATGTATCTATGTTGAGAAAGTACACACCAGACCCCACACATATCATTGAGCACGAAATACTTCCGCTTCGTGAGAATCTATCTTTTGAGAAGGCCCCAATCAAAATTATATCTCGAGAAGTCAAGCGATTGCAAAACTAGGAGATTCCGTTGTCAAAGTCATGTGGGATAATCATCATGATAGTGAGGCTACTTGGGTGTGAGAGGATGACGTTAGGAAGTCTTACCCTGAACTTTTTCAGGAACAACCAACTTTCGGGGACGAAAGTTCTTAAGGAGGGGAGAATTTGTAACACCCCCGAGCCCAACAGGTACCGTTCGCTCTATCCCTATGACTAGCACCTTCTTAACCATTGTGAGTTTCTAGATTTTATTGGAGGACTTAGAATGTGATTTTCGTATCGGTGCAGAAGAAAGAAATGCTCGGGATGCATCAAGGAAATAAGGAAAATTTTTTAAAAAAACAGTAATGTAATCGAAATTTGGGTCAAAGTCAACTGGGGGCAAAAGGTTAATTTTGCCCCCACACATACCACCTTGAGGGGGTCTGGATAGACCTTGAAGAACGGAAAAAGAAAAGGAAAGAAAAAAAATAGAGAGAGAAAGAGAAAGAGAAAAATCAAGAGGAGTGGTCTTGAGTGTTTGGTCGATCGTTCCAGGCAAGAAATGGGCAAGAACGCGAGGTAAGTCCATGACCTCTCTTGTTTCAAAATTTTACCATAGATCCATGAGTTTTAGATGATTTAAACCATAATAATCTAGTTGCAACATTTTAGGTGAGGAGTCTTGTAAGTTTTTAGAGGAAACACGACCAAAAATCGCGTCGGAAAACAAAATCATGAAACCGTCCTACTTCGGTAAGAAACTAAATTTTTCTCCGTTTTTAACTTCATTTATGGAAGTTTTAGCTGATTTAAACCATAATAATCTAGTTGCAACAATTTAGGTGAGGAGTCTTGTAAGTTTTTAGAGGAAACAAGACCAAAAATCGCGTCGGAAAATAAAATCGTGAAATCGTCCTACTTCGGTAAGAAACTAAATTTTTCTTGGTTTTTAACTTCATTCACTAAGCGCAGTGAGTATAAAAAAAATACAATAAAAATATATATGGATAGGTGGACTAGTGATCTTGAATTCTTGTGAAAGAATCAATTTAATTCAAGTTACAGTTTAGAAGATAAAAAAATCCAAAATAAATAGATTGATATAGAATTTGACCAGAATCTAGAAAATCGCAAAGATGAGAGGAAGAAGATGAACGGCGGAGGGACGCATGTCAGGAAGGGAGAGGGCCGCTAGTTGCTGGAAAAATGGGACACTTATCAGGCGTGGAATGGCAGAGGAAAATTACAAAAAATATTGCATCAGGTAATTCTTGAAGAGCGGCGCCCGCCACCAGATCTGTGAACCTGCGTGCGACCCGAATCCATCAAACTAGCTTTAGCAAGTTTAGTTCGTTATTATTTCTTAATGTGATGCGGTGAGTCCACCTCGGTTGAAACAAACTTTGAAGGACGAAGTCGAACTAGCTTTAGCAATGAGATTCTCGTTTAGGCCAACCAAGTAAGTGTATTATCGACTTGGTTGGATGAATTCTATTATGTATGACTTTGCGTGTCTTGTGGCTCCGACACGTGTCATATATATGAATGATATATGATGCTATGTGATACTATGTTATACCGTGTTAAGCTATGTGATGCCATGTTAAAATATGAGAAGGAGACATCCAAGTTAGGAAAAGTATATGATTGACAGTTGGGAGAGAAACCTAAGTTTGGGGATATGTGTAATTCCTTGCTAAATAAAGCTTAACCTAACAAACAAACACTCTTAATATCCTTTCAATTTTTTTTACCTACAAATCTATCTTTAAAAGTTGTTAAAAAGTATCTTTGTTTTAGTGCAATCATCATAAATATAAATATATATATATAGTTTAAAACCATCCAAATGAAACACACAAATTCTAAGTTGATAAAAAAGGAAGGCTATGAATAATCTCTATATGATTTTATTGTTTACTTTTGCATCAACTTCTAACGTTTTCACTTCTTTTGCAATGCAATATCCACATTCTCAATGGAAAGTGACGATTCTTAATTATCAAGACGTACCTTTACTAGCCCATTGCAAATCGAAAAACGACGATTTAGGTAAATAAGGGTGTTGCACTATGACAAATATTCAATGAGACCATATTGTTTTATGTATATCTCAATTTCAAGGATTCAATTACAAGTTCTTTTTTTGTTAATAAATATGTGGCGTGGAGAGGTTGAATGATACTTAACCTCTTCATGGATGGGTATATGGTGTCTCAACTAGTTGAATTCCGCACAAATTGGTATTTAAGAATTTTTATTTAATTGAACGTTTGACTGTGTAATTGTATAGGCTGTTATAGTTCTAATTTTTTTTCATTATTTCAATTGAATTTGTGCCCATCTAACATAACTTTTTGATATAGGGGAGCATATTCTTCAGTTCAAACAGGAATACAGTTGGGAGTTCAAAGAGAATGTTTTGCAGACAACATTGTTTTGGTGCAACTTTAACAGCAATTATGGGAAGCTTTCGTTCGAGGTTTTTTGGCCAGAGAAGGGAATTTGGCTTGAAGAACGATGCAACTATTCCCACTGCATTTGGCGTGCAGATAAAAAGGGTTTTTCTTTATATAATAGCAAAATAAAGGTATTCGAACTCATTCATCCATGGAGTCCTTAGACAAATCCATCACCTTTGCCTTCCTTCACATCAAATCGTTTCTTTTCTACGTAAGTTGTGTGCTTGCATAGAACTACTGTTACAAAATGTCTGTTAATCATTTAAGTTCTAAAATATATGGAAACATTTAATATATAAATGAGTACATCTCAATAAAATATTAAAGTTGTTATTGAATAATAAAATATTGACTACAGCCTTAATATCAAAGTCTAGATTTTATAGAAAATTTTCAAGCACAAAAATGAAATAAATTTGAAAGTTATACACCATTCTCGAGAATTAAATAATATTAGATTCTATAAATGCAAAAAAAAAAAGAAAACAACATGGTCGCTAGAAAACACACGTTCACACCTCATGGTGCCACATGTCGCACCTACAGCCAGAAAATTCTTCGGCTTACGCAGCCAGAAAATCCATCTCTTTGGCTCGCTAAAGGATATTTTGCCCAATTTTTACCGTTCCAACTATCCTAAAGCTGAAATTGAACGTGTTTATGGAAATTAAATTTAGTATAAGGTTCACTTTCTCGATTTATGTTAAACAGAGTTAAGAAATTGTAGTTTCTAACAAAACAAGATGGACATTCTAATAGGAAACAACAACAAATAATGCCAAAAGAAATTTCGAGGGATGAAAAGCAAACTTACTTGAATTTATGGAGAAAGTCGGCGCTAAGGCCAACCAAGTAAGTGGTCTTACTGTCAGATAGGTTGAATGACTTGTTTAATGTATGACGACGACACGTGCCTAGAGCCCCTGCATGTGTCATTTATTCTTTTATTTATGATGTGTGACTATATTGTATGATGATGATGAACGATGTATGATGATGTTATTCTGTGATTGGATGATTCTATACAATGTTGTATGATATTTATGATAGGACATATGTTTGACTTTATGAGATATATGATATGATAGGATTGACAAGCAACATGATGAATTGAAATAATGAACAAACCCGATATTCACGTGAAAAGTTATGGTAGAATGATATGATATACAAGAAAATACTAGAGGGGTTTGTTGGGTTTTATGTCCAAAAACTCATAGTTTGTAAACAAAAACATATTATATTTTCAATAAAATTATTATTGATGTTTATTCAGTAAAGATTGTTATTGAATAAAATGAATTATATGATTATTAATCTAAATTCAATAATCTAAGAACATTCTGACTATAGTATGATTACTTGAATTATATGTAGGGACAGAAGAGTGGATCAAGTTCAAGTATATAGTCAAAATGATCAATAGTACAGGGATAAGGTTGAGTACTTGGATCAAGTTCAAGTATATAGTCAAAATGATCTATAGTACAGAGATAAGGTTGAGTACCTTATCCTGGGGACACTATGGATGGGTCCCACTTTTCTATATGACATAATTTAGTACACGGATAAGGCTGAGTACCTTATCCTAGGGACACTATGGATGTGGCCCGCTTTTCTATATGACATAAACAATGTGATCACTAAATTGTACATGTGGAGAAATGTGTGTGGGGGTGTCCTATGCAATGAGTATTGCATAAGATCGAACCATGAAGAAAATCACTCACTTTATAATGTCGTTTACTGTTGAGACTGATTTTCTTTTCATTCAATGACGTAGGTAACTCGATCTTAATCTTGAGCTAGCCATGAACTCCTGTTTATTCAGAATTATCTTTAGATTTGCATGGGTGAGAGTGTCTCGAGTTTGCCGACTCAATATGCCTCCCATTTTAGGGGCAAGACTGGGTGAATGGCTGGGGACGTGGGGTGCAAGATGGAATTCACTCCTACCTACTTTTAGGGATAGAAGAGAGGTAGTTACCTTAAGTACTAACTCCAGGTCTTGAACATGGGGCCCCACCGTCTCATTGGCTTGAGAGGGATTTTGTTTATCAGTTGGATCACAAAACAATTGTTCATTAGAGGCTTAGTGGGACATAAGGAACAAGAAGTAACTTCAGGGTAAAACGATAAATTGACCCATCTCTAGTTATGAACAACCTGTGAAGGATCAACTTACTAATTATGGTTATATCAAATGGACAGAAATATATCCATAGTGAGGGGAGTGCAACTACTAGGCTATAGTGGAGTGTCCTAATAGTTAACAAATGTTGGTTAACAAGGTTAATGAGTTTAACCGATTAATCTTGGATCGTTGGAGCCCATGAAATATAGGTCCATTAGGTCCCTCTACTATCTCATATCGGACTAAACCATAGAATAGTGTGACGAGTGAGTTCAAAGTGTTCGAGTTCAAATTAGGGAATATGCGCTACATATATACGATATATTTAACCGTATTTTTGTTTTTTTTACGAATTAAACAAAAAAAGAGAATAAATATTTAAATAAGTTTTAAATATTTTAATCAAATATATGTCGGAATTAATTGGGATTGACATTTGAATATTTAAATATTTTAATCAAATATATGTCGGAATTAATTAGGATTGGCATTTGAATTAATATTAAATATTAATTAAATAGTTTAATTAATCATTGAATATTACTTTAATTTGAAATTAATGGTTGAATTAAAATGAAGAAAGTCAAAATGTTGACTTCATTTCATGAAAAAATCCGTATTTGAGTTAGTAGAATTTTGAGGTGTCAAAATTTGGTTTAACCAAACTTGCATGCTTGCCAAATGAACCCCACAAATTTGAGAAGAATTTTGAGGGTCAAAATTTGGTTAACTCAAACTTGTATGCTTGCTAGATCATCCCAAACATTTAAGTAGAATTTTGAGTGTCAAAATTTGGTGATCTCAAATTTGCATGAACATGCAAACCTGACTTTATAAATAGAGTGATCAAGGTAAATCGAACTTCTCCCTTGGAAAAACCTTGATAAAAACTCTCACAAACTCTCTCTTCATATATATTAAATCCCTCCCAATTTTAGTCACTCACCGTATTTCTCAATCCCATTCTAAGGCCGGAGAATAGTGGAAAAGACACTAGTGGTGGTTCGAAACCGGTTCATGAGTAAAAAGGAATTTGAACTACAAAAGGTTAGTACTCAAACATCTTGAGTTTTAATACTTATGAACATGCTAGTTATTTACTATAATTGATGGTCTAAGAGTGCCTAAGATCCAAATTGCTTCCGCATGTGTCATATTAACTCCATCAATTGGTATCAGAGCAAGTTTTAGGCACTTTATTTACATTAATTTCAACAGGGTGGGTACCATTTCATGAATGAAATTTTGTGGTTGCTAAAGTGGATGTTTTTGGTTTTGGCATTTTTTTTATGCTTCCATTTGATACAATGATTTAACAAGCCTAATGTTTATGGGCTTTAATGAGTGAAGAAAGGTATGTAATTTTTATGGAGTCATTAGAGTCCAGTTTAGGTTGTAATTGATAAAAAATGGAAGAGAAAGCAAGCTGAACCGAAGAAGAAGATGGAAGAGGCGGTTCGGGTGTTTTTCTGTCGTTCGGGTACTGTTCAGCACTTTTAAGGGTTGGTTCACTCGGTTCATGATCCTCGGGAGCAGTTCAATGTAATAATTTAGTTAATTGCTTTAAAATGCCAAAACCAATCCACTTTAGCGTGTTTAATTATTTATGCATTATGAATGTATGTTTTAATGAAATAGAAAATGTATATGCATAAAGTATGTCATATAGATTTAAAATCCCACCATATGCTAAGCATCATGCATTCCAAGTATGTTATAAGTGTTATAATGTATAGTATGCATGTTGAGGGTTCTATGAGTGATAGATATAAATTGTTATATTATTGCATGGAATGGATGATTATATAATTGTTATATAAAGCATGTTAGATGCATGTTATAGGTTATTTTCAACGTCATAAAATGAGATAGACGTTAAAGTATATAATAAAGATAAGTGCATGCTCACTTAGGTTAAGAACCAAGCACAATCAATTTTAATAGTTAAAATAGGTCGATGTCTTATAAAATTGCTATTACAAGAAAGCTCACCTGGCACAATCTTGTCTAAGACTGGAGGTACTTAAGTTGATGGTTTACGAAACACTTACTACCTGGAAATCGGACTAGTACTTGAGCTTAGTTAGCCAAGTTTTATGAGCATGCTTCAGTGATATAAGTTTTAGAAAAAAAACCTAGACTTAAGTTATATTTAATTAGCTGGAATATACCTAAGTAATGAGTATACCCAACCATCTAAAATACTTAGTGGGAGGAAAAAGGTATATGAGATACATCATTTTCCTTTTACGCTCTCTGAAAAATTCACACCGTGAGATTCATGCTCGACCTCGTGTCGCCCTAGGAGCGTCCTCCATTTAGAAAGTATTTGCATAAGTCAATAACAAGGTGAATAAAGAAAGTATTTATAATAAGTGGGAGAAGGAAGTATATCAACACGTCCTATGGTCTCCACCACTAGGTTGCACTGTGAGATTCCCATGTTCCGCCTGCATGTTGCCCTAGAGCAACTACCAATTCAGAGGGTCGTAACATGGGAGTCGAAACAACGCAAACTCCAGAAATGGATAGGATTTCTTAGGTCCATTCCCAACTTTGGTTTTTTTATATTCGATAGCGTTGTTGGGACCGATCTCTGAGGTCTGAAATTGGTGGGTCACACTTAGAAGAATTACTAAGAGTTAGTATATTCTTGACCAAAATAGCGATTACTAGGAACAAGAGTTATTCTGGGATTAGTGTTTAAGTTAAGAATGTCTTGGTTGAGTGAAGAAGTGATTAACTGCCCCTCGGTAGCAGTTGCTCTAACTCACTAAAGTATCATTGCAAATTAATAATTTTTGGGTACATTATTACATTTGCTAAACCTGATTGGATTAAACAGGATTAAATCAAATAAGTAATATAATTTTCTTTATATCACAGCATGACAAACTCAATAGTACAATTACTCGCTTCTGAGAAATTAAACGACAACAATTACGCAACTTGGAAATCAAACCTAAACATAATACTTGTAATTGATGATTTAAGGTTTGTTTTAACTGAGGAATGTCCTCCAAACCCCAGCTCAAATGCAAACCGAACAGTTTGGGATGCATATGACAGATGGACAAAGGCATATGACAAAGCCCGAGTGTACATTTTAGACAGCATATCTGATGTTTTGGCTAAGAAACACGATGTCATGGGTACTGCTAAAGAGATTATGGAATCTCTGAAAGGGATGTTTGGACAACCGTTCTTCTCCCTTAGACATAACGCCATAAAATACATTTACAACTGCTGTATGAAAGAAGGGACCTCAGTTAGAGAACATGTCCTGGACATCATGGTCCATTTCAATGTGGCAGAAGAAAATGGCATTGTCATTGATGAGAAGAGTCAAGTCAGTTTTATCATGGAGTCTCTTCCAAAGAACTTCTTTCAGTTCCGCACAAATGTGATGATGAACAAGATAGAAAATAACTTGACTGCTCTTCTTAATGAGCTAAAGACTTATCAATCTCTCTTAACGAACAAGAGACAAACAGGAGAAGCAAATGTTGTTATCTCTAAGAAATTACTACGAGGATCGTCCTAAAAAATAAGTCTGGACGTTCAACTTCTAAAAGTGTTTTGATAAAGAAGAAGGGTAAAGGGGAAAATAAGATTCCTACTGACCACAAACACAAGGTTCAAAAAGCAGATAAAAGGAAATGTTTCCATTGCAATGAAAATGGGCACTGAGAGAAATTGCCCAAAATACCTTGCAGAGAAGAAAGTCGAAAAGACACAACAAGATAAATATGATTTACTCGTTGTAAAAATATGTTTAGTAGAGTATTATAACTCAACTTGGATACTAGATTCAGGGGTCATTAATCATATTTGTTCTTTTTTTCCAGAAAACTAGCTCCTGGAGAATGCTTGCGGACGGCGAGATAACACTTAGGGTTGGAATAGGAGAGGTTGTCTCAACAAGATCATTAGGAAATTTAAAATTATTTTTTGGAGATATATTCAGTATATTAGATATTGTACTTTTTGTTCCTAAAATGAAAAGAAATTTAATATCTATCTCTTGTTTATTAGAACAATTGTATAAACTATCTTTTGAAATCAACGAAGTGTTCATTTGCAAAAGAGGTATTCATATTTGTTCCATAAAACTAGAAAACAACTTATATATGTTAAATTGGAGTGAAACAAAAGCTATTTTAAAAACCGAGATGTTTAAAATAGCTGAAACTCAAAATAAACGACAAAAGCTTTCTCCCAATACCTATCTTTGGCACTTAAGACTAGGCCACATTAATTTCAATACGATTGAGAGATTGGTTAAAAGAGGACTTCTAAATGAGTTAGAAGACAACTCTTTACCTCCATGTGAGTCTTGTCTTGAGGGTAAAATGAATAAACGACCGTTTTTCGAAAAAGGTTATTGAGCTAAAGAAACCTTAGAACTCGTGCATACAGATCTCTGTGGTCCAATGAATGTCAAAGTATGAGGAAGGTATGAATATTTCATCAGTTTTATTGATGATTATTCATGGTATGGCTATCTTTACCTAATGCATCACAAGTCTGAAGCTCTTGAAAAATTCAAAGAGTATAAGACTGAGGTTGAGAATCTATTAGGTAAAACTATTAAAACACTTCGATCAGATCGAGTTGGAGAGTATATGGACTTAAGATTTCAGGACTATATGATAGAACATGGAATAACGTCTTAACTCTTAGCCCCTAGTATGCCTCAGCAAAATGGTGTATCTGAAAGGAGAAATAGAACTCTATTAGACATGGTTCAATCTATGATGAGTTTTGCTCAATTACCTGATCTGTTTTGAGGATATGTAGTGGAGACTGCTACATACATTTTGAACATGGTTTCTTCTAAGAGTGTTTCAGAAATACCTTATGAGTTATGGAAAGGGCGTAAAGGTAGTTTACGTCACTTCAGGATTTTGAGATGCCCAACACATGTGTTGTTGCAAAATCCCAAGAAATTAGAACGTCGTTCAAAATTATGTTTATTCGTAGGATACCCCAAAGAGACGAAAGGTGGTTGTTTTATGACGCTCAAGAAAATAGAGTGTTTGTATCAACAAACGCTACATTCTTAGAGGAAGACCACGTAAGAAACCACCAACCTCGTAGCAAACTAGTATTAAGTGAGATTTCTAAAGAAGCTACTGATAAAACAACAAGAGTTGTTGATGGAGATGGCACTTCTGGTCAATCACATCCTTCTCAAGAGTTGAGAATGCCTCGACGTAGTGGGAGGGTTATAACTCAACCGAATCGTTACTTGGGTTTGGCAGAAACTCAAGTCATCATACATGATGATGGCGTTGAGGATCCATTGACCTATAAACAAGCAATGAATGATGAAGATAGAGATCCGTAGATTAAAACCATGAATCTTGAAATGGAGTCAATGTACTTCAATTTAGTCTAGGAACTTGTAGATCAACCAGATGGGGTAAAACCTATTGGTTGTAAATGGATCTATAAGAGGAAACAAGACCTAACCGGTAAGGTATAGACCTTTAAAGCTCGACTTGTAGTAAAGGATTATACCCAAAGAGAGGGGTTGGACTATGAAGATGACACGTGCAGAACCATAGGGCACGTGTCAACATCAAATATAACCATGCCGATAGTAAAATCATTACCTGGTTAGCTTAGGCCAATATTCTGTCGTTATCCTTAATGAAAGTCCATTGAAATTCAAGTCAACCTATGTGAGCCCATGACATCAGTTTCAAGTTTGAACTCCATAAAATTATTTCTCTAATTTACATTGCCCATGGTTAAATTATGATATTTTGGCAAATTTTGTTAATATATTCCTACTCCAAATCTTCCCATTCTATTTTTATTTTTTTTTTCTTTTTTCTTTTCTTTTTCCGGTAACAGTATTTTTAATTTCCATATCTATTTCATTTTTTCTTATTTACTTTGTCTTCCTTTAGTTAACCATTATATTCTTAGCTTTTAATTTAATCAATTCATTTTGTTGTATTCTTTTTCTATAATTCATATAAAATTATTGACAATCTAAATCATTCAGAATTAGGAGATCTAAAATATAATTGGTTGTGATTTCCTAAAATATACTGTGGGAATTGTCGGCAGATATTAGTCCAATCCGGGACGTGCTCATTTGACTTCCGTTAAGAATATCCTTAAGTATCTAAGGAGAACGAGGGACTATATGCTAATATACAGTGCTAAAGATTTGAACCTTATAGGGTACACTGACTCAAATTTTCAGACCGATGTAGATTCGAGGAAATCGACACTAGGATTTGTCTTCACTCTGAACGGAGGAACAATAATATGGAGAAGCATAAAGCAAGGTTGCATTGTTGATTGCCCCATGGAGGCTGAGTATTTTGCTGCTTGTGAAGCAGCGAAAGAATCTGTATGGCTTAGGAAGTTCTTAACTGATTGGGAAGTCGTTCCAAATAAGCATCTTCCCGTCACTCTTTATTGTAACAACCGTAGAGTAGTTGCAAATTCAAAAGAACCAAGAAATCATAAGCAAGGAAAACATATTGAGCGCAAATATCATCTCATAAGGGAGATTGTGCAACGAGGAGATGTGATCATCACACAAATAGATTCAGAGCACAACATTGCTGATCCATTTACAAAGCCCCTCACGGCTAAAGTGTTTGAAGGGCACCTAGTGAGTATAGAACTACGAGTTATGTAATCTAGGGTAAGTGGGAGAAAAGGCATGAGTATGTGATGCCCTACTTTATTGTATTTATGTATTTCTCTCTACTCAACTTTATAAAACCCCACTAGAGTTTTAATCCAAGTGGGAGTTTGTTGGGTTTTATGAAATAAAACTCATAGTTGGTAAACAAAAACATATTCTATTTTCAATAAAATTATTATTGATGTTTATTCAGTAAAGATTGCTATTGAATAAAGTGAATTTTACGATTATTAATCTAAATACAATAAACTAAGAACACTTTGACTATAGGATGATTACTTGAACTATATGTAGAGACATACGAGTGGATCAAGTTCAAGTATATAGTCAAAATGATCTATAGTACAAGGATATAGTTGAGTACCTTATCCTGGGACACTATGGATGTGGCCCACTTTTCTATATGACATAAACAATGTGATCACTAAATTGTACATGTGGAGACATGTGAGTGGGGGTGTCCTATGCAATGACTATTGCATAAGATCGAACCATGAAGAAAATCACTCTCACTTTATAATGTCGTTTACTGTTGAGACTGATTTTCTTATCATTCAATGACCTAGGTAACTCGATCTTAATCCTGAGCTAACAATGAACTCCTGTTTATTCGAAATTATCCTTAGATTTTCATGTGTGAGAGTGGCTCAAGTTCGCCGATTCAATAGGTCTCCAATTTTAGGGGTAAGACTAGGTGAATGGCTGGGGACGTGGGGTATAAGATGGAATTCACTCCTACCCACTTTTAAAGATAGAAGAGAGGTAGTTCCCTTAGTACTGACTCAAGGTCTTGAACAAGGGGCCCCACCCTCTCATTGGCCTAAGAGGAATTTGGTTTTTGGTTGGACCAAAAACCAATTGTTCATTAGAGAATCAGTGGGACATAAGAAACATGAAGTAACTTCAAGGGTAAAACGATAAATTGACCCAGCTCTAGTTATGAACAACCTATGAAGGATCGACCGACTAATCATGATTATATCAAATGGACAAAAATATATCTATAGTGAGGGGAGTGCAACTACTAGGCTATAGTGGAGTGTCCTAGTAGTTAACGAATGTTGGTTAACAAGGTTAATGAGTTTAACCAGTTAATCTTGAATCGTTGGAGAGCATGAAATATAGGTCCATTAGATCCATCTGCTAGCTCATATCTGACAAAACCATAGAATAGTGTGATGAGTGAGTTCGAAATGTTCGAATTCAAATTAGGAAATATGCGCTACATATATACGATATATTTAATTGCATTTTTTTTATTTACGAATTAAACAAAAAGAGAGAATATGAGATATTTAAATAATATTTAAATATTTTAATCAAATATATGTCAGAATTGATTGGGATTGACATTTGAATTAATATTAAATATTAATTAAAGAGAAAAATTAATGTTTTAGTGATTAAGTTACATGGAACTTCTCCCTTTAAAAAACCTCGGGAAAAACTCTCACAAACTCTCTCTTCATATATACTAAATCCCTTACAAGTTTAGTCACTCACCAGATTTCTCAATCCCGTTCTAAGGCCGGAGAATAGCGGAGAAGACACTAGTGGTTGTTCGAAACTAGTTCGTGAGTAAAAAGGAATTTGAACTACAAAAGGTTAGTACTCAAAGACCTTGAGTTTTAATAATTATGAACAAGCTAGTTATATTAACTCCATCAAAGAAAAATGTTGGGACCTCGTGTATCATTGTGTGTTCATGCATCGAGGGATACCCCTTCATCTTTAGCGATGGTACGAACGCGTACACTACAGGACAAGGAAACGACCATTATATTTGTTATAATGCTACGAAGGTTGCTATTTCTAATGGGTGTCCGACATCAACAGCTCCCAGATAATGCTCGCCTAACAAGAAAGGGGCCCAAGAGGTGTACGAGCCGACTTGTGGGTCCATACTCGTACGTGTAGACAGTGTGTAGAGCAGTAAATACACATCAAATTGACCCCGCTTAGTTTAGCTGCCTAAGAAATATAGATTGATATGATAGGTCTCACTCATGATTGCATGTGCTTGCATTTAATCCCAATAGTAGGGTGATTTACTGAGTATTTATCAAAATACTCAAGTCATGTGCTACTCTTATTTTTCAGGTAGAGGCAAGGCTCCCCTGCACGACTGACGATTGGGGAGTTTGCAAAATTTTACTTTCGTAGACTCTACAGTGTAGTAACAGTATGCATTTAATTTTGTTGCATATAGGTTAGTATAGGGCAGTTTTACTTTATGTCATTTTAATTTTTGGTATTTTATTTTAAAGACCTTCTAGAAAACATGTAAGTCCACAAAAACGTTTTATGATAAAGTTTTGAATGAAGTATTTTCCCATAAAATATTTTATGATATATATATAGTAGCGGCTTTAGGTTAAATAGGAATCAAGGGCCATTATAGATTCTAAAACATCAAAAAATGAATGCTATGAATTGTCTCTGTGTGATTTTGTTGTTTACTTTTGCATCAACTTTTAATGCCTTCACTTGTTTATCTCTCCAATCTTGGGGGTCATCTTGGAAAGTGACAATTCTCAATTATAAGGAAGGAGAACTTCTAACGGTCTATTGCAAGTTGAAGGTCAATGATTTAGGTAAATAAGGGTGATGTATGATTTCAAATTTTCAACGACACCATCTTTATATATATATGTACGTTTATATATATCTCTAAATTTATATAATGGATGGTTTTTTTTAAAAAAAAGTTCAACCACTGGAAGTATAATATACAATGGAAAAAAAAAGTCTATCATCGATATTCAACTTCTATTGCGATTTATAAAAAAAATAATTATAGTTTGAATGTTTAAATAGAAGTTTAATACTTTAAGTTCAAAAGTGAAGAATTCTTAATGCTTTATGGTTTATTACAACTCCGGGTTATTATTATTATTTTTTTTTTTTTTGTTAAAAAAAAAAGTGGCAAGATCAATTTTTTTATCTCTTAATCTATGTCTTTTTTAACTTAATTGTGCCCATCTAACCTAAATTTCTAATATAAGGAGCATGTCCTTCGGTTCAAACAAGAATACTATAACGACCCTAGATTTCTACTTATCTAGAGTCACTACCATCTATCATAACTTAATCATTTTGTGAAAAAATTCTAGTGGTAGTGGGTCATGCGATCAATGGTACAGGTGGGCCGAGCATTACAGGTGGGCTTCAGGGATTTGTTCTGGATGCTGGGCTTCGCACTAGTCATGGGTCGAGGCTTCGGTTTGTCTTAATGTGAGTCAGAGGTTGTAATCACGATTTACAAGAATCTGACCCGACCCGATGGATATTTTCTTCAACACATGGCTATATGTGAATTTACCGAAACTTTTATTTGTCTTCTCAAGAGCTCCTCGCCGTTGAATTTTGATCCCTTTTTCATTCTTCCTGTCTTTCCTCGCTCTCCCATGAATTCACAAAGTCATGGATGGGACTACCATTCCAGACCCATGTTTCGTTTCAGATTTCCAAAGCACACTGACGATTGCGGGCGTAACACCCAAAAAATGAAGGGAATTAGCTCTAACAAGAATAAGCCGCCCATGAAAGATCCAAACGATTAAAAGGAAAGAAATTAAAGGATTAAGCAAGAACAAGGGGATACTTATGGTCAGGGTCTTAAGGTTATCTCAAATCTTATCATAAATAATAACCCTACAATCAAGCACCCAGTAACTTATAACCTTGGGAATACTTGACCTAAGTCTTAGAGGTGTACTTGCTTGGTCTCGGTAAGGTGTCCCTTGAGCTGGATCATAGAGAAACCTTTGGCTCTAATACCATTATTTTCATGACTTCATTTTTGAGCTAGAACGACGCATAGATTGCAACTAGAGTTGACTCCATAGTATAAAAAGACGACAGAGTTTTTACAAAAAAAAAAAAATAATAATAATAAATAAACAATTTTAAACATAATATACAATATCTTTACATTATATCAAAATATAGTTCATAACAAAACATTTAAAACAAAACTATGTTAGACATGGATTCAGGTCTTCAAGTTTCTCAAATTTGACTACCTGAGTTTGAATCATTAAGAGAACTAGGGCCACAACTCTGGTTGTCTTGTAAATTTCTACTCGCTCAGACTACTAGAGACATTCCATCTTAGGCTACCGTCTAGCCAAACTAATACCCTAACCCTAGTCTTAATTTGTTTTATTTACCTACTCTCTACAGGGAGAATTACACATTTAATCACTTGAAGTTAATATATAGATATTCATGCGTACAGTCACACGTATGCTTAATGGGGCGATAACATCCATCAAGCACCCGGAGGCCAACGATAACATCCATCAACCTTTCAGGCACATGAAGAAAAGTTCGCCATTAGAAAAATTTGAACTAGTAAGTCTTGTTTTCAAATCTCTACTTACGTTAATTTGGTAAAGTTTCATTATAATTCTTAAATCTAGCTCAGAAGATTTAGTTTTGGATTGGAAAATACTATTGAATAAACTAATACAAATAGAAATAAAATGAAAAACAATCCAAGTGAAATGTTCTAAACTAATTTATATGTTACTAAATGGAAATGCAATTAACCTACACTAACCTATGGTCTACTAAAAATTAAATACGAAACTATCCAAGCATCTGTCACAGTCTCATGATTGCGATCATACAGAAGCGCCTTGCCTTTACCTGAAAAATAGAGTAGCACTTGACTTTAGTATTTTAAGAAATACTCCGTGCGACCCCCTATTGAAGTTAAAATACAAAGACACATAGTTACTTGCATGGGACCTATTATAATAGTTTATTTTTCTAAGGTGGCTATCCTAATGGTTGGATGTGTAATTAATTTCTCTACACAGGCCCACATGTGTGAGTATGGACCAACTAGTCGTTCGCACACCTCCTAGGCTCATTTATAGTCTGACGAGCATTCTTTAGGAGTTGTTGATGCTAGACACCCGTTAGGAGTAGCGACCTTCCGGATGTCAAACATAATGATCGTTCCCCTACCTATTAGCATACACATCTAGACTACCGTAAAGGAATAGGGTTACCCCCGATGCATCAACACACAATAATGCACGAGGTCCCAATATCTTTCCATTTTAATTATCCTTAATACAATCCCACTAGCGTCTTCTTCATATCATAACATTTTTCATATCATTTTTCATAACTTTTATCATACCATTTATCATAACTTTCATGCATTTCCCGGTGTTGTATTTCATGCTAGTTGTCATTTCTCATGTCAATCATATCATTCATCAAACATATAACTCATATCATATCGTTTTTATGCTTTCAGACACAATAATCCATATCGTGCACAAATCATATCATATATCATAACAGTCACATAATATATCCCAAGAACGTTTTCAACAAATCATATTGCATAGTATTTTCGTACTATTTCATAACGACATACATATATGATCTATGACACGTGCAAAACCACGAGCACGTGTCATCATTGATGGTGCTAATATAACACATGTGGAAGAAATTTAGATCTTAGGCACTTTTAGAAAATCAATTATAGTAAATAACTAGCATGTTCATAAGTATTAAAACTTAATGGGTTTGAATACTAACCTTTTGTAGTTCAAATTCCTTTCTCCACTACCCTCCGACCTTAGAACGGAATTGTGGAATCCGGTGAGTGACTAAACTTGGGGAGATTTTGTATATATGAAGAGAGTGTTTGTGAGAGGTTTTTCTCAAGGTTTTTCACCAAGAAGAAGACATTTCATGTATAATGATCACTCTATTTATAGAGTCATGTTTGCATGTTCTTGCAAATTTGAGATTACCAAATTTTGACACTCAAAATTCCACTCAAATTTGTGAGGTTTATTTGGCAAGCATGCAAGTTTAGTTAAACCAAATTTTGACACCTCAAAATTCCACTAACATGGATTTTTCCATTAATTGAAGTCAACATTTTGACTTTCTTCTTTTGATTCAACAATCCATTTGAATTATTAATTTCAAATAAACTAATATTAAATGATTAATTAAACTAGTTAATTAATATTTAATATTAATTCAACTATTTAATTAATATTAAATATTAATTAAACCATTTAATTAATATTTAATATTAATTCAAATGCCAACCTCAATCAATTCTGACATATATTTGATTAAGATATTTAAATCTTATTTAAATATCTCAGATTCTCTCTTTTTGTTTATTTTGTAAATAAAACAAAAATGCGGTTAAATATATCGTATATATGTAGCGCATTCTTCATAATTTGAATTCGTACACTTTGAACTCACTCGTCACACTGCTCTATGGTTTAGTCCGATATGAGCTAGTAGAAGGACCTGATGGACCTCTAGATCATGGGCTCCAACGATCCAAGATTAACCGGTTAAACTCATT
>NW_019272126.1:25734-29384 GCF_002738345.1 Cucurbita maxima | reverse complement strand
TGATCGTTCTACACTTCCATTGGTGGTCGGTTGCTATTGGTTCATTCGTCACTTTCGTTAGTATTTCACAAATATAATTAATTCCCAACTTGAATTTGTGAAATACTAACTTAAAATGTTCTATTTTACCTTAAATAAGGCCGAAACTAAGTCCGGGATGGTCGGAACGGTGACAAACGGGCTGGAAATAGGTTTCCCAAGCTGAATATGCTGTCGGAGCCGAGAAACCACCACCGAGCCGATTGAGCCGCCGGAGCCTAGGGGAGCCGCGCTGCAGACGTGCCACGTGGCACAATCAGAGAGCGACGTGTGTGCAGGGGTCTCAGGTCGAGGCGCGGGTTTTCAGATTGCTCACGGGTTTTGGGTCATACGCGGGTGACTGGCCATTTGCGGGTGATGGGTTGTTCGCGGGTGATGGGTCGTTCGTGGGTGATAGGCCATTCGTAGGTGTTGGGTCGTTCGTAGGTGGCAGGTCGTTCGCGGGTGAAGGAAAAATGTAGGCGAGCTGGGCTTATGAGCTTTGGGCTGATTTGAGGGGACTAGGTTCGGTTTGGGTTACGGGATCCAAGCCTCGGGCCGAACTTTGTCCTCTTTGCTCGATTGCCTGCACATTTTTTCGGCGACCTTTCTCTCTCCTCGATAACGTTGTCTCGACGTCCTTTTCTCCTCCTTTTTTCTCTGTTCCCGTGTCTCTTCTTCACTCTAACCCCATTTTCGGTACAGATTTCTTTTGTAAGGGCCTCACACTCCCAGATCTAGAGAAGTTCGAAAGTCCGACGTTCCGTCTTCCTTTTCGATGGTGTTCAACGTAAATGATTCATCTAAATCTACTCATGATGGGTGTAAAAGGTTATGGGATTACTTTCGTGAGGTAAAGTGGAGGTTTTGACGTTGATCTCGTATGGTTCGGCTTTGTCGGAGTTTCGTCGGAGTTTTCTATTCCTTCTCGTTTTTTTTCACTGTTTTCGTTCTTTGCAGGTCGTTTCGGGGTGGTTGAAGGTCGGGGTCGAGTTCTATGGCATCCCAGCCTTCGACTTCCTTTTGTGGGTTGTGTGCGAGCGAAAATTTTGGTTCAGTTTTTTGCTCTGCCGACGACCCCCTTTTTTTTCGATTCCGTTACAGACTCAACTCGACAACGCGCCTCTCCACGACCAGGTATTCAGTCTAACCCTATTTAGTAGGTTATGATATGATGTAAAGCGTGTGAATATTATATTTGCCTTGGGTTACGTGGTAACTATAATTATGCCTATGCTACATGCGAGTTATTGTGAGGAGGCCGAGAGAGGTTATTTTATAGCTTACTAGCCTTAGGAAGATAGAGAGGTGACGCCGCAAAGTGCGAGACGTCCAAAGATGTACATGAGACTTTCTAAGGTCTAGTGATAAGAATCACTGTGTTCCAAATGAGCCTATTGCCAAGAAGATTCAAAAAAATATGTCAACAACACCTACGCACAAAAAAACTCAATTGATTTCAAACCTATCGCATTAGCCACTCAAGCACATCAACATTTGTTTAAAAAATCTATGTTTAATTTCATAAATTATGTAAAAGTCAAATGGTCAATTTGACTTATTCTTTTGTGGAGATTAAAGAGAATCGGGAATAAATCCCATCCACAAACGTCTCGAATAAATCTCGTCCACAAACGTCTTTTGTCGGGAGACTATAAATACCCACAATATGTTATGTAAAATTCAAATTCGTTGATGAATGTAATTCAGATCTCAAATTAAGACGTTTCCCTTAGAAATCCGAGCATCATATTTTCCATTTCTAAGTTTCAAGCAATTCTTGTGGTTGAATTGCACCCGAGCCATTCAATCAAGCCTTGATCAAGTTAGATTGTGGACTGACTCAATTTAGAACAAGGTTCCAAATCTTGCTTCTAGATATTCGATTGTAAGAGGTAATCTAATTCTAGCCTTATCTCTTGGTTGATCCAAATTTTGTATAAGGAGGTGTTAATTACTTTGATTCAAGGATTCTGGCTAAAACCAAAGATTGGATCGTTGGGCTGAGGATTAGGGTTGCCTTATCAATTTGGTATCAGAGCGTAGATTGCATCTTTGTGGCTGACTCTAGAATTGATTTTATCTTTAATTTTCACTATTATTTATCGTTTCTTTAAAGCTGTTATTTATTTTCTTACTGTCATTTCCATCGTTCTTCATTATCTTTCTATTTTGTTCTTAGCATCCTCTTAAAGATCCTATTTAGATCTTGAAAAAAAAAATCCTTATCATATTTCTCTTAATAAATCCTTATTATTAGATCATTTGCACATTTATTTGAAGATCAAATAAATTTCAATTCTCATTTTTCCCTAAAGCATATAAATCTGGAATTGTTGTATTCGATCTTCACGACCATTCTCTTTGAAATTCTTTTTTTCAGTGTGCAATTATATTGAAAAATATCTTTGTCGCTTATTTGTTTGTTCACTTGTTTTATTTTGTTGTTATTTCATAATTAACTTATCTTGATTGCCTTGAATAGCTTGCTACTATCATAATTGTTTTACCCATATATTAGCCTACCTTGATCATAATTTAGTCACTTTCCCAAACAACCTACCTTTGTGTGTATAAACAAGAGTGCCCCTAAGTGTAAAATCAGTGAGTTCAGTGTCTGAGGTCCTAAACATATTTTACTACTGTGTGTAAAATCATGAACCAAGACGAGGAAAATGGAGGGGAGATCAATGATCTAGTTGAAGAAGTCCAGAAGAATGAGGAGGAATTGGAAGATTGGATTCATTTGGCACTTATTACAAGAAGACTTGTTAAAACTCAAGTTACGGATGTTGATGATCAAAGAGACAACTTGTTCCACACGCGGTGTTTAGTCAAGGGGACTGCTTGTAGTCTTGTCATTGATAGTGGAAGTTGCACCAATGTTGTAAGTACCATGTTGATCAAAAGGTTGCAAATTCCGACCTAAGATCATCCTAAATCTTACAAGCTCCAATGACTCAATGATAGGGAACAATGAAGGTAGTTTCTCAAGCTTTAATATCTTTTACTTTGGAAAATTATAAAGATGAAGTTCTTTGTGATGGCAATTTGATAGGAGGGTTATGTATGATAGCTATTTGAATAAATATTCTTTTGTAAAAGATGGTAGAAAAACCATTCTTGTACCTTTGAGTTTTGCAAATGTATTTGCTGATCAATTAAAGTTGGAGAAAAGAAAGAAAGAGTGTGTGAGGAAAAAGAGTTAGAAAAACAAGAGTTGAGTGAAAAAATAGAGAAAAATCTAAGGAAAAAAAAAAGAAGAATGAAAAAAGAGATGAAATTGAAGAAAAAAGGAAGAGAGAGTTATTTGGCTACGGTTGTAGAGGTGAGAAGGTTTTCACAAAAATCGATTTTTGTACTTGTGTACAATGGAGGATTTTTGGTCTCTAACTATAACAACATGGCTTTGCCGGGTATTTTTCAATCTCTTTTCCAGGAATTTGAAGAAATGTTTCAAGATAAAGAAATACCTCTCATTGGAGGTACTGAACATAAAATAGATTTTATTCCAAGGACTGTTATTCCTTATAAGCCAGTTTATCGAGTCAATTCAACTGAGACAAAAAAAATTTGAAGGCAAGTGGAGGAGCTCATGGAGAAGGGCTATGTACGGGAAAGTTTGAGACCAT
>NW_019272126.1:20213-25124 GCF_002738345.1 Cucurbita maxima | reverse complement strand
ATATAGAGATGACCAAGATTTCAAAAATATTTATGTATCTTGTCTTGCAAAAAAAAAAAGCTATGGATGGTTATTATTTGTTTCATAAATTTTTTATGCTTTGTATTCCTAAATGCTCTATAAAATATTTGCTTTGGAGAGAAGCACATGGTCGTGTCTTAATGGGACATCTCAGGATTAATAAAGTTTATAAGATGTTGCATAAACACTTCTTTTGGTCGAAGATGAAGCACGATATCCAAAAGTTTTGTAGCAAATGTTTTAAACGCAAAGAAACTAAATCTAGATCACAACCAAACGAATTTTATACTCATTTGAATGTACCTAACAAACCTTGGACTAATATATCTATACAATTTGTTCTTGGTTGACTGCACACTAAAAATGGTAAAGATTGTATTTTTGTTGTGGCAGATATGTCATTTTTTTTTCTGATTCGAGGATGAATCCGATTCAAAAAAATATGTCAACAACAGAATTTGAACATATGCGCAAAGAGCTCAATTAATTTCAAACCTATCGCATTTGAATGTACCTAATAAGCCTTGATCAAGTTAGATTGTGGAGTGACTCAATTTAGAATAAGGTTCCAAATCTTGCTTCTAGATCTTCGATCGTAAGAGGTAATCTAATTCTAGCCTTATCTCTAGGTTGATCCAAATTTCATATAAGGAGGTATTAATTACTTTGATTCAAGGGTTCTTGCTAAAACAAAAGCTTGGATCGTTGGGCTGAGGATTTGGGTAACCTTATCACCTAGTACGAGGTGAAATACCTTGGACCCAGCCCCCTATGACCATAATTCTAAATGGCAAGCATGCCTCCGTGGAGAGCACGTAGTAGCCCTAGACAGTATAGAAAATGCCTTGGTACAAACCACATAAGTAGACCTAAGAAATATTGTTCATACAACCAAAGACGATCACTATAGAAATTAAACACCCCTCAAAGCAAACCACTACCTCAATTGAATTGAGTTTTGGTTAAGTTGGGAAGTTGCGAGATAAAATCCACCAATAATGAGAATGAAGCAATGGAAGTCATGACTTCAAGGTTTGGTTGGAGGCTTCACGAACTAAGTTCAAGTTTATGGACTTCCAAAAGTGTGATGTGCCCTTTATGCCACTAATGAGATATGGGGTGTAGGATATTCCTATTGATGGATCACCTAATGGATGACAAGTCGTTTGGACCTTATGGATGACAATTCTTATTTGAAACTATAGTTCTAGAATTTTTTGAACTTATCTGTTCTCCCTCACCTTAAAATTTCTAAGGTCCTCGTAAAAAGTTTGAAAGTTCAACTTAAAAAAATAAATCGGGAATTTAATACCTTGAGTGCTATACCATATGTAATCTATGAATTGCTTTCTCTATTTTATATTTTCTACTGGAAAGTATGCATATTTTGTTGTCCATTTTATGAAAGTATTTTAAAAATCAATCAAATATTTATTATTCTTGGGCTAGTAACTCAAGGAATTTTGTTATTGAAAATCTAATAAATCTCTAAAATTATCCCAAAATTAACCTTAATTTGTGTTGCATAACCGAAATTAGTTAAATCATTAAGTTTTTTACAACCATAGCATGCATTTACATAGTTTCTTGCATGTACTATAAGTATGTATATTTATTCACATGTCCAACACAAATTGGTAGTTAAGCTAAAGGTGTATTAGGAAATGATAAAGAATATTGTCGTTTTCTTTCTTTTCACGGTGGCTTTAGTGGGGGCTGAGGTTCGAAGGGTCGCGTTACCACCACCAGGACCTTCTAGATATTACATTCATGTGGTTAACGGGCTAAGCAAACTTGGGTTGCTTGTGCATTGTCAGTCTAAAGACGATGACTTGGGGTATCATCGTTTGCTTAATCATGGAGATGATTACCAATGGAACTTCAAGGTTAACTTTTGGGGAACAACCCTCTATTGGTGCAAATTGGAGACGCCACATGCGTATGTCTCTTTTGAAAGCTTTTGGCCTGAACAGCAGCACTTATGGCTCCGTGATACGTGCAAACATGGAACTGTAAAAACTTGTATTTGGACGGCTAAAGATGATGGAATTTACTTGAGAAACTTTCTTGCTAATGTTGATGAATTGATACACAAGTGGATCTATAAAAGATAGAGAAGCTTTATTATCACCTTTTGGTGGAATTATCCTTGAGGAACAAATGAAAAATAATGGGATAACACGAAAAGGTTGTTGTTGTTGTTTTTTTTTTCTTTTATTATTATTTTTTTGTATGAAATGTATTTGATAATGAACGGGTATTGTTTTTCTCCAAAATTATAAAAAAAAAATTAAATTTGTGTATGGAAACAAGTTTTCAAAATTGTAATATCGTTTTTATATTAAAACTAAAAAAATAATGATTTCTACTGACAAATATTAGAGAAAGTTTAGAATAATAAAATCTAAAATAGGTATTAAATATAAGTTCCACAATCTTTCTTGATTTCCGATTTTCAAGAATTTGGATTTCCGACCAAAATTAAAAATATGAAAAAGCAAACAAAAAATGAAAAGTAAAATAAAATAAAACATGAAAATTCGATAAAAAATAAATTTAAATGAAGATAAACAACACAAAAATTAAATATAAAATAATATTTAATTACAAGAGGGTGTTAAATTTTTTTATAAAGGTGAAAATTGTGTTCGGATGATATCGATTTCATGAACCTACCTTAGTCATATCGTTATAGGAATATATCTTAACACTATCGTTCTATCAATCTTTCATGATCCTATCCCTTTCTACCCATAACCTAACCATATACTTTTATCAATTGATTATAACCATATCATTTTTATCAATCTCTCATATCCATTGCACTTCTATACGTAACCTAACCTTAACGTTTCATCAACATATCTTACTCCTATCATTACATTACGTTCAATGCATTATTTTCGCATCCTATCTCAAACATATCATTGAACACATCGTACCATAAATATTAACATACAATTAACATATTAGAACATATGAATACCATAGCATAAGCATATCGATCAATGAACAGTTCATACATATCAATATATATGACACGTGCAGAACCATAGGGCACGTGTCAACATCAAATATAATCATGCCGATAGTAAAGCCACTTACCTGATTAGCTTAGGCTGGTGTCACCAATTTATCATTGAGAAAGTTCGATTTTGTCCTTTATATTCAAGTCAACCTATAAGAACCATGACATCAAGTTCAATGTCAATTCTCTAAATTTTACAACGCTCCATGTGTTAGACTTCATGTGAGTATTAGAGACTCTATGAGTGGAGTCTTGGAGGGTTATATATATATATAATTCCATTTTCATTAAATATGTTATTTTCTATTATTATTGTTTTAGGAAAGATATTATTACTAGAAAGAATTTGATGGAGTTTCTTGACATGACATTTCATCGGTTTTGTCTTTTAATTTTCACCAAATCCTTAATTTTTTCTCTATTAAATTTCCTCTATGTATTTTTAAAATTAATCGTATTTATTTTAATTCTTCAAATTTCCTCTTTTTCTTTTAATCAATTATTGCTCCTACATCTTGGCTTAAATTTTCTTACCATATTTATTTATTTTTTTTTCTTTTCTAGTCTATTCTTTTCCATTAACCGTTTGGCTCTACAATATCTCCTTTTTCTTTCTTTTTCTTATTGTATTTTTCTTTTATTTTTCTATTTTATTTTGTTCGGAGTATTCTTGATTTCCATTCGTATTGCATTTTGCTCGATTTGTGCTAATTAAGTGTCGTGAACTCGCATAGGTTTACTTGGATTTCAAAAGGAAAAATTGAACTAGCTCCAAGTACAATTTAGGGACTTCAACTTAACTACCTTGGTAAGTTTCTTCACTACTGTTTTGGTTTGATGAATTGTTTGAAGCACGAGTGGCGGATTCCCCGTGGCCCTTGCTTGTGTCGTCCCTTGTGATTTCTATATTTGCATATTATGTTATGACGTGTTGTTATGATGACAAATGTTACGTTTTGTAATTTCATGTTTACTTATTATGCTATTGTGAATGTGACATATTATGAAAGTATGGTAGCATAGATTACATTCACTTTATGTAATGATAAGAAATGGTTATGTAATGTATGAAATGAACAAAGATATGCATTGCACCAAAGATATATGCCAATATTTTAATTGGGATAGCATGGTAAGTGCTAGGCTGCTCTCATCATCCATGGGAGGTTCGTTGGCGAACCCTACCCACAGGACAATCTAGTCACCCAAGGTTAGGGAAGTGATCCCCTATGCTTGTCAACTATTAAGATTACCCTCATAATCCTACGTCCCCTCTTTTGACGGATCAACTATGCAAGATAATCAAAATGAACTATCGTTCACACAATCCTGGTTGGCCTAGGCCTGGGTCGACAGTACTTGTACCAAAGTGTAAAAGGAAGTTGAAGTAACGGCCTAGATGCTACCTTTTCTTGCTTAATTTGTACCATCTTTCTATTCTTTGACCATGGAAACCTTCTTTGCTTATGCAATGAGGGATCGAATACCTAGATTGAGGCACGTCTTCATAAAATTCTAATCAGATATTATGGTGATTTCTAGTATGAACATCTTGGAAAAGAGGTTGGTTGGTTTCTTCCTTATGGCCAGAGAGTCACCTATATTTGGGGATGTGATAATTCTACACTAGCCAACAATTAGGCTATCTCATGGTATCCCACACTCCCTTTTTAAAGAACAGGTTAACAACATAGTGGCTATATTCAAGAGGCTGCAGGCCATTCAACGGAACAAAAGCTCAAACTACTAGCATGTGCTAAGCTCAATAGTACTAATATTGTAGTGGAAAGGGATTGGAGGGTCTAAAGATAGCGTATCATCCACGCATCTCATAGCCTAGATAGTTACCTTGGTCATTCTTT
>NW_019272126.1:8155-19735 GCF_002738345.1 Cucurbita maxima | reverse complement strand
AAGAAGACTTCTTAAAACTCATGATGTTGATGATCAAAGAGACAACCTATTTCACACGCGGTGTTTAGTCAAGGGGATTGCTTGTAGTCTTATCATTGATAGTGGAAGTTGCACCAATGTAGTAAGTACGATGTTGATCAAAAGGTTGCAAATTCCAACTCAAGATCATCCTAAATCTTACAAGCTCCAATGACTCAATGATAGTGGAACAATGAAGGTAATTTCCCAAGCTTTAATATCTTTTACTTTGGGAAAATATAAAAATGAAGTTATTTGTGATGTGTTGCCAATGCATGCTGGAGACATATTGCTTGGTCGATCATGGCAATTTGATAGGAGGGTTATGTATGATTGCTATTTGAATAGGTATTCTTTTGTAAAAGATGGTAGAAAAACCATTCTTGTACCTTTGAGTTCTGCAAATGTATTTGTTGATCATCAACATCATTCTCCATAACTTTGAGTTCTTCTTGTTTTATTTTGTTGTTATTTCATAATTAACTTATCTTGATTGCCTTGAATAGCTTGCTACTATCAGAATTGCTTTACCCATATATTTGCCTACCTTGATCATAATTTAGTCACTTTCCCAAACAGCCTACCTTTGTGTGTATAAACACGAGTGTCCCTGAGTGTAAAATCAATGAGTTGAGTGTCTAAGGTCCTAAACATATTTCACTACTATTTGTACAATCATGAACCAAGATGAGGAAAATGGAGGGGAGATCAATGATCTAGTGAAGAAGTCTAGAAGAATGAGGAGTAATTAGAAGATTGGATTCATTTGGCACTTATAACAAACAGACTTGTTAAAACTCAAGTTATGGAGAATGATGTTGATGATCAAAAAGACAACTTGTTCCACATGCGGTGTTTAGTCAAGGGTACTGCTTGTAGTCTTGTCATTGATAGTGGAAGTTGCACCAATGTTGTAAGTACCATGTTGATCAAAAGGTTGCAAATTCCGACCCAAGATCATCCTAAACCTTACAAGCTCCAATGGCTCAATGATAGTGGAACAAAGAAGGTAGTTTCTCAAGCTTTAATATCTTTTACTTTGAGAAAATATAAACATGAAGTTCTTTGTGATGTGTTACCAATGCAAGTTGGAGATATATTGCTTGGCCGACCGTGGCATTTTGATAGGAGGGTTATATATGATGGCTATTTTAATAGGTATTCTTTTGTAAAAGATGGTAGAAAAACTATTCGTTTACCTTTGAGTTTTGCAAACTTTATTCAAGGGTTCTTGCTAAAACAAAAGCTTGGATCGTTGGGCTGAGGATTAGGGTTGCCTTATCACCTAGTACAAGGTAAAATACCTTGGACCCAGCCTCCTATGACCATAATTCTAGATGGCAAGCATGCCTCCATGGAGAGCACGTAGTAGGCCTAGACAGTATAGAAAATGCCTTGGTACAAACCACATAAGTAGACCCAAGCAATATTGTTCATACAACCAAAGACGATCCCTATAGGAATTAAACACCCCTCAAGCAAACCATTACCTCAACTGAGTTTTGGTTAAGTTGGGAATTTGCGAGATAAAATCCACCAATAATGAGAATGAAGTGATGGAAGTCATGACTTCAAGGTTTGGTAGGAGTCTTCACGAACTAAGTTCAAGTTTATGGACTTCCAAAAGTGTGATGTGCCCTTTATGCCACTAATGAGATATGGGGTGTAGGATATTCCTATTGATGGATCACCTAAGGGATGACAAGTCGTTTTGGACCTAATGGATGACAATTCTTATTTGAAACTATAATTCTAGAATTTTTTGAACTTATTTGTTCTATATCACCTTAAAATTTCTAAGGTCCTCGTAAAAAGTTTGAAAGTTCAACTTAAAAAAATAAATCGGGAATTTAATACCTTGAGTGCTATACCATATGTAATTCATGAATTGCTTTCACTATTTTATATTTTCTACGGGAAAGTATGCATATTTTGTTGTCCATTTTATGAAAGTGTTTTAAAAATCAATCAAATATTTATTATTCTTGGGCTAGTAACTATTATCTATTCGAGGAATTTTGTTATTGAAGATCTAATAAATCTGTAAAATTATCCCAAAATTAACCTTAAATTGTGTTGCATAACCGAAATTAGTTAAATCATTAAGTTTTTAACCACCATAGCATGCATTTACATAGTTTCTTGCATGTACTATAAGTATGTATATTTATTCACATGTCCAACACAAATTGGTAGTTAAGCTAAAGGTGTATTAGGAAATGATAAAGAATATTATCGCTTTCTTTCTTTTCACGGTGGCTTTAGTGGGGGCTGAGGTTCCAAGGGTCGCGTTACCACCACCAGGACCTTCTAGATATTACATTCATGTGGTTAACGGGCTAAGCAAACTTGGGTTGCTTGTGCATTGTCAGTCTAAAGACGATGACTTGGGGTATCATCGTTTGCTTAATCATGGAGATGATTACCAATGGAACTTCAAGGTTAACTTTTGGGGAACAACCCTCTATTGGTGCAAATTGGAGACGCCACATGCATATGTCTCTTTTGAAAGCTTTTGGCCTGAAACGCAGCACTTATGGCTCCGTGATAGGTGCAAACATGGAACTGTAGGAACTTGTATTTGGACGGCTAAAGATGATGGAATTTACTTGAGAAACTTTCTTGCTAATGTTGATGAATTGATACACAAGTGTATCTATAAAAGATAGGAACAAATGAAAAATAATGGGATAACACAAAAAGGTTGTTTTGTTTTGTTTTGAAATGTATTTGATAATGAAGTGTATTGTTTTTCTCCAAAATTTTAAATTATGAAGAAAAAAAATTTAATTTGTATATGAATACAAGTTTTCAAAATTGTAATATCATTTTTATATTAAAACTAAAAAAATAATGAATTTTATTGACCAATCTTAGAGAAAGTTTAGAATAATAAAATCTAAAATAGATATTAAACGCTCATGTTACTGTAATCTTCACATCGATTTTAAAATAGGATGGTAGGCATAATCCTTGAATTTCCATATATCTTATTAAAAGTTTCACATATTATATTGTAGTTCCACAACCTTTTTTGATGTCCGATTTTCAAGAATTTAAATTTCTGACCAAAACTAAAATTATGAAAAAGCAAACAAAAAAAATGAAAAGTAAAATAAAATAAAACATGAAAATTCGATAAAATATAAATTTAAATGAAGATAAACAACACAAAAATTTAATACAAAATAATATTTAATTACAAGAGGGTGCTGTTAAATGTTTTTATAAAGGCAAAAATGGTGTTGGGATATACAAACACAACTAGTGAGGCAAACACCTTATATCGTGTAAAGTTATATTATTCCGTTAATAATGCAATCACACACAATATATGACTGTGACCTATCGATTAAACCATAGCATGACCTTAATTTTTTTTTAATTCTTGGCAGAGTTGGATGCATGATACTTTTCTACACACAGCCTACGTATGCATACATGGACCCATCAGACGAATTGTTATACGTGCCCCTTACGCTGGACTTTGTCGGGCACAACACAATACACGTCACTGGACCCTCATAAAAGAAAAAGTCTTCATGATAACATGTCGAACATAAATATCGAAGGTATGCATACATACTAACATAACATAACGGGGAAGTATCCCAATACACATGACATACATACATGCACGAGGTCCCATAATTTTTATTCATAAGATAACATTTATTTCATTTCCTTTCTCCTTCCCTCCCTTATATATTTCATGTATGTATCACGCATACATGGATAAACATCACATAATCCATCACATAACTTTACATGGAAAGATGTAACATTTCATACCTATCATACCATAACATATACCATCACAATATATCATATCATAAACATGTCACTTATCACTTGTCTCGTACCATAACAAATTTCATATCTTTTTCATATCATATCACAATGTGTGTGTGTGTATATATATATCTGTCATTCAGGTGTCGTATCATAATCATATCATATCGTAAACTATTCATGGTCATATCGTAACCTAATTTATTACAGTCTTTACGTTCTTATACCTATCACAGTGATATCGTTTCATGAACGTACCTTAGTCATATCGTTACAGGAATGTATTTTAACGCTATCATTCTATCAATCTATCATAATCCTATCCCTTTCTACCCATAACCTAACCATATACTTTTATCAATTGATTGTGACCATATCGTTTTTATCAATCTCTCATATCCATAGCACTCTATACGTAACCTAACCTTAACGTTTCATCAACATATCTTACTCCTATCATTACATTACGTTCAATGCATCCTTTTCGCATCCTATCTCAAACATATCATTGAACACATCGTACCATAAGTATTAACATACAATTCACATATTATAACATATAACTACCATATCATAAGCATATCGATTAATAAACAATTCACCCATATCAATATATATGACACGTGCAGAACGATAGGGCACGTGTCAACATCAAATATAATCATGCCGATAGTAAGGCCACTTACATGATTAGCTTAGGCTGGTGTCACCAATTTATCATTGAGAAAGTTCGATTTTGTCCTTTATATTCAAGTCAACCTTTATGAACCATGACATCAATTTCAATTTCAATTCTCTAAATTTTACAATGCTCTCTGTTAGAATTCATGTGAGCATTAGAGTCTCTATGAGCGGAGTCTTGGAGGGAACTACCTCTCTTTTATCCCTAAAAGTGGGTAGGAGCGAATTCCATCTTGCACCTCACGTCCCCAGCAATTTACCCAGTCTTACCCCTGAAATGGGAGGCCTATTGAGTCGGCGAACTTGAGCCACTCTCACCCATGCAAATCCAAGGATAATTCCGAATAAACTGGAGTTCATGGTTAGCTTAGGATTAAGATTGAGTTACCTAGGTCATCGAATGAAAAGAAAATATGTCTCAACAGTAAACGACATTATAAAGTGAGAGTGATTTTCTTCATGGTCCGATCTTATGCAATACTTATTGCATAGGACGCCCCCACTCACATGTCTCCACTTGTACAATTTCAGTGATCACATTGTTTATATCATATACAAAAGTGGGCCCCAGAATAAGGTACTCAGCCTTATCCTTATACTAAAGATCATTTTGACTATATACTTGAACTTGATCAACTCTTATGTCTCTACATATAGTTCGAGTAATCGTACTATAGTCAAAGTGTTCTTAGTTTATTGAATTTAGATTAATGATCGTAAAGTTCACTTTATTTAATAACAATATTTACTAAATAAACAACAATAATAACTTTATTAAAAATAGAATATGTTTTTGTTTACAAACTATGAGTTTTAGGACATAAAATTCAACCGAAAGAAGGTTTCTTCATAGTCCACCCCCTCTCTTTGGGTATAACCCTTTGCTACAAGTCGATTTTTAAAGGTCTGTACCTTACCGATTTAGTCTCGTTTTCTCTTATAGATCCATTTGCAACCAATAGGTTTTATCCCATCTGGTTGATCTACAAGTTCCCAAACTGAATCGAAGTACTTTGACTCCATTTCAAGATTCATGACTTTGATCCACTAATCTTTATCTTCATCATTCATTGCCTGTTTATAGGTCAATGGATCCTCAACGTCATCATCAGGTATGATGACTTGTGTTTCTACCAAACCCAAGTAACGATTGGGTTGAGTTATAACCCTCCCACTACGTCGAGGCATTCTCAACTCTTGAGAAGGAAGTGATTGACCAGAAGTGCAGCTCCATCAACAACTCTTGTTGAAGGACAAACCTAATCAACAACTCTTGTTGTTTTATCAGTAGCTTCTTTAGAAATCTCACTTAATACTAGTTTGCTGCGAGGTTGATGATTTCTTACATGGTCTTCCTCTAAGAATGTAGCGTTTGTTGATACAAACACTCTATTTTCTTGAGGGTCATAAAACAAACCACCTTTCGCCTCCTTGGGGTATCCTACGAATATACATAATTTTGAACTACGTTCTAATTTCTTGGAGTTTTGCAACAACACATGTGCTGGGCATCCCCATATCCTGAAGTGACGTAAAGTACCTTTACGCCCTTTTCATAACTGATAAGCTGTTTCTGAAACACTCTTAGAAGAAACCATGTTCAAAATGTATGTAGCAGTCTCCACTATATATCCCCAAAACGGATCAGGTAATTGAGCGAAACTCATCATAGACCGAACCATGTCTAACAGAGTTCTATTTCTTCTTTCTGATACATCATTCTGTTGAGGCATACCAGGGGCTGAGAGTTAAGACGTTATTACATGTTCTATCATATAGTCTTGAAATCTTAAGTCCATATACTCTCCATCTCGATCTGATCGAAGTGCTTTAATAGTTTTACCTAATAGGTTCTCAACCTCAGTCTTATACTCTCTGAATTTTTCAAGAGCTTCAGACTTGTGATGCATTAGGTAAAGATAGTCATACCTTGAATAATCATCAATAAAACTGATGAAATATTCATACCCTCCTCGTGCTTTGACATTCATTGGACCACAGAGATCTGTATGCACGAGTTCTAAGGTTTCTTTGGCTCTATAACCTTTTTCGAAAAATGATCGTTTAGTCATTTTACCCTGAAGACAAGACTCACATGGAGGTAAAGAGTTGTCTTCTAACTCATTTAGAAGTTCTCTTTTAACCAATATCTCAATCCTATTGAGATTAATGTGGCATAGTCTTAAGTGCCAAAGATAGGTATTAGGAGAAATCTTTTGTTGTTTATTTTGAATTTCAACTGTTTTAAACATCTCGGTATTTAAAATAGCTTTTGTTTCACTCGGTTTTAACATATATAAGTTGTTTTCTAGTTTTGCAGAACAAATATGAATACCTCTTTTGCAAATGAACACTTTATTGATTTCAAAAGATACTTTATACAATTTTTCTAATAAACAAGAGATAGATAATACATTTCTTTTTATTCCAGGAACAAAAAGTACATTATCTAATATAATGAATCTATCTCCAAAAAACAATTTTAAATTTTCTATTGATCCTGCTGAGACAACCTCTCCTGTTCCAACCTTGAGTTTTATCTCGCCGTCCGCAAGCATTCTTCAGGAGCTAGTTTCCAGGTAAAAAGAACAAATATGATTAGTCGCCCCTGAATCTAGTATCCAAGTTGAGGTTTCATACTCTACTAAACATATTTCTATAATGAGTAAATCATATTTACCTTGTTGTGTCTTTTTGGCTTTTTTCTCTGAAAGGTATTTTGGGCAATTTCTCTTCTTGTGCCCGTTTTCATTGCAATGGAAACATTTTCCTTTATCTGCTTTTTGAACCTTGTATTTGCGGTCAGTAGGAATTCTATTTTTCCCTTTACCCTTCTTCTTTATCAAAACACTTTTAGAAGTTGAAGGTCCGGACTTATTTTTGGAAGACGATCCTCGTAGTAATTTCTTAGAGATAACAACATTTGCTTCTCCTCTTTGTCCCTTGTTCGTTAAGAGAGACTGATAAGTCTGTAGCTCATTGAGAAGAGCAGTCAAGTTATATTTTATCTTGTTCATCATCAAATTTGTGCAGAACTTGAAGAAGCTCTTAGGAAGAGACTCCATGATAAAACTGACTTGACTCTTCTCATCAATGACATCTCCATTTTCTTCTGCCACATTGAAATGGACCATGATGTCCAGGACATGTTCTCTAACTGAGGTTCCTTCTTTCATACGGCAGTTGTAAATGTATTTTATGGCGTCATGTCTAAGAGAGAAGGACGGTTGTCCAAACATCCATTTCAGAGATTCCCTAATCTCTTTAGTAGTACCCATGACGTCGTGTTTCTTAGCCAAAACATCAGATAGGCTGGCTAAAATGTACACTCAGGCTTTGTAATTTGCCTTTGCCTATCTGTCATATACATCCCGAACTGTTCTGTTTGCATTTGAGATGGGGTTTGGAGGACATTCCTCAATTAAAACAAACCTTAAATCATCAATTACAAGTATTGTCTTTAGGTTTGATCTCCAAGTTGCATAATTGTTGTCGTTTAATTTATCAGAAGCGAGTAATTGTACTATTGAGTTTGTCATGTTGTGATATAAAGAAAATTCTATTAGTGATTTGATTTAATCCTGTTTAATCCAATCAGGTTTAGCAAATGTAATAATGTACCCAAAAATTATTATTTGCAACGATACTTTAGTGAGTTAGAGCAACTGCTACCGAGGGGTAGTCAATCACTCCACTAAACCAAGACATTCTTGACTTAAACACTAATCCCAGAATAACTCTTGTTCCTATAGTGTTTTAGTTATCGCTATTTTGGTAAAAAATATACTAATTCTTAGTAATTCTTAGTAATTCTTCGTAAATGTGACCCATCAATTTCAAACCTCAGAGATCGATCCCAACAACGCTATCGAATAAAAAAGCCAAAGTTGGGAATGGACCTAAGAAATCCTATCCATTTCTGAAGTTTGCATTGTTTCGACTCCCATGTTACGACCCTCCGAATAGGGAGTTGCTCTAGGACAGCATGCAGGTGGAACATAGGAATCTCACGGTGAAACCTAGTGGTGGAGACCATAGGACGTGTTGATATACTACCTTCTCACACTTACTATAAATACTTTCTCTATTCACCTCGTTATTGACTCGTGCAAATACCTTCCAAATGGAGGACGCTCCCATGGCGACATGAGGCCGAGAATGAATCTCACGGCGTAAATTTTCAGAGAGCGTGAAAGAAAAACAATGTATCTCATATACATTTTTCCTCACACTAAGTATTTTTTACGGTTGGGTACACTCATTACTTAGGTATATTCCGGCTAATTAAATATAACTTAAGTCTAGGAGATTTTTCTAAAACTTATATCACTTAAGCATGCTCATAAAACTTGGCTAACTAAGTTCAAGTACTGATCCGATCTCCAGGTAGTAGGTGTTCCGTAAACCGTCAACTTAAGTACCTCCAGCCTTAGACAAGATCGTGCCAGGTGAGCTTTCTTGTAACCGCGATTTTATAAGACATTGACCTATTTTAACTATTAAAATTGATCCTGTTTGGTTCTTAACCCTAAGTGAGCAGCACTTATCTTTATTATAGATTTTAACGTCTTTCTCGTTTTATGTCGTTGAAAATAACCTATAACATGCATCTAACATGCTTTATATAACAATTATATAATCATCCATTCCATGCAATAATATAAGAATTTATATCTATCACTCATTGAACCCTCAACATGCATACTATACATTATAACACTTATAACATACTTGGAATGCATGAAACATGCTTAGCCTATTGTGGGATTTTAAATCTATATGACATACTTTATGCATATACATTTTCTATTTAATTAAAACATACATTCATAATGCATAATTAATTAAACACGCTAAAGTGGATTGGTTTTGGCATATTAAAGCAAGCAAGTAACTAAATTATTATATTAATAATTAAAAATAACTTGAACCTCTCCCGAGGATCATGAACTGGGCGAACCAACCTCTAAAAACGTTGAACTGTACTCCAATGGCAGAAAAATACACTCGAACCACCTCTTCCATCTTCTTCTTCGGTTTAGCTTGCTTTCTCTTCGATTTTCGATCAATTACAACCTAAAATGGACTCTAATGACTCCATAAAAATTACAGACCTTTCTTCACTCATTAAAGCCCATACACATTAGGCCAATTACAATAATTGTATCAAATGGAAGCATAAAAAAAATGCCAAAATCAAAAACATCCACTTTAGCAATCACAAAATTTCATTCATGAAATGGTACCCACCATGCTCAAATTAATGTAAATAAAGTGCCTAAAACTTGCTCTGATACCAATTGATGGAGTTAATATTACAAATGCAAAGAAATTTGAATCTTAGGATCTCTTGGAACATTAATTATAGTAAATAACTAGCATGTTCATAAGTATTAAAACCCAAGGTCGTACCAACCTTTTGTAGTTCAAATTTCTTTTTCCTCACGAACAGGTTTCGAACCACCACTAGTGTCTTTTTTCAATTCTTGGCAGAGTTGGATGCATGGTACTTTTCAACACACGCCCACGTACGCATACATGGACCCATCAGACGGATTAGTATACGTGCCCCTTAGGCCGGACTTTGTTGGGCACAACACAATACACGTCACTGAACCCTCATAAAAGAAAAGGTCTTCATGATAACATGTCGAACATAAATATCGAAGGTATGCATCTGTACTAGCATAACATAACGGGAAAGTATCCCGATACACATGACATACATACATGCACGATGTCCCATGATTTTTATTCATAAGATAACATTTATTTCATTTCTTTTCTCCTTCCCTCCATAACATACTTCATGTATGTACCACGCATACACGGATAAACATCACATAATCCATCACATAACTTTACGTGGAAAGATGTAACATTTCATACCTATCATACCATAACATATACCATCACAATATATCATATCATAAACATGTCAGTTATCACATGTCTCGTACCATAACATATTTCATATCATTCTCATATCATATCATAATGTATATATATATATATATATATCTGTCATTCACGTGTCGTATCATAATCATATCGTATCGTAAACACTTCATGGTCTTATCGTTCCTTAGTTTATAATAGCCTTAACATTCTTATACCTAACTCAGCGATATCGTTTCATGAACGTGCCTTAATCATATCATTACAGGAACGTATTCTAACGCTATCGTTCTATCAATCTATCATAATTTTATCCCTTTCTACCCTAACCTAACCATGTACTTTTATCAATCGATTGTGACCATATCGTTTTTATCAATCTCTCATATCCATAGCACTTCTATACGTAACCTAACCTTAACGTTTCATCAATATATCTTACTCCTATCATTAGATTACGTTCAATGCATCCTTTTCACATCCTATCTCAAACATATTATTGAACACATCGTACTATAAGTATTAACATACAATTCACATATTATAACATATGAATACCATATCATAAGCATATCGATCAATAAAAAATTCACACATATCAATATATATGACACGTGCAGAACCACAAGGCACGTGTCAACATCAAATATAACCATGCCGATAGTATGGCCACTTACCTGATTAGCTTTGGCTGGTGTCATCAATTTATCATTTAGAAAGTTTGAGTTTGTCCTTTATATTCAAGTCAACCTATATGAACCATGACATCAATTTCAATTTCAATTCTCTGAATTTTACCATGGTCCATGTGTTAGACTTCATGTGAACATTAGAGACTCTAGGAGCATATTCTTGGAGGGTTATATATATATAATTCCATTTTCATTAAATATGTTATTTTCTATTATTACTGTGTTAGGAAAGATATTGTTCCTAAAAAGAATTTGATGGTGTTTCTTGACATGATATTTCTTCAGTTTTATCTTTTAATGTTCCCAAATTCTTAATTTTTTCTCTATTAAATTTCCTCTTTTTCATCTACTTCCCTTTTTATTAATTTTAATTATGTTCACCATTTACTCTATTAAATTTCATCTATGTATTTTTTAAATTAACCGTATATATTTTAATTCTTCAAATTCCCCTTTTTCTTTTAATTAATTCTTGCTCCCACATCTTGGCTTAAATTTT
>NW_019272126.1:5205-6937 GCF_002738345.1 Cucurbita maxima | reverse complement strand
TACAAGTTTCGTGTTGAAACTCGACCATGATTTGTTTTAGAATTAGATTCGAGAGATTTATAATTTTGATAAGAAAATATATTTTTTTTAAAATTTGAACTCAATTATTATGGTCTCTTTCTCCCTAAAAATTAAAAAAAAAAAATGGCATCAAATTGGTTGATTAGAAATCTTTATTTTCGTGAATAAACCAAGTCATCTCTAGTTAACGATTGGACGATAAAAAGCAATCCAAAAAAATAGATTGAGATGCGTTGCTCAGCGAAATCTTGAAAATTTGAACGTTGGAAGAATCGACTGTGGATACGCTGCTGGCGACGAGAAAGAGAAGCGTATTAGCAAAAAGTTGAAATGTATCACAACGTGGCAAGAATGACGGGTCAACCAGTCAACGAGGACGTATTGTGAGACACCACTTTACTCGCTAAACCGCACATGACCCAGTCTTCCCTTTGTAACTCAAACAGTACCAAAGAACTGGAATTCGATCCGCGTGCTCAAAATCCTACCCGACTTGTTCACTAACCAATGACACGCGTCCCCCTGATTGTACCACCGCCAGACGTGTGGTATGTTGGATGATGAAAGTCCCACATCGGTTAATTTAGGGAATGATCATGGGTTTATAATGTAAGAATACACTCTCCATTGGTATGAGGCCTTTTGGGGAAGCCCAAAGCAAAGCCATGAGAGCTTATGCTCAAAGTGGACAATATCATACCATTGTGGAGAGTCGTGTTCGTCTAACATGGTAAACGCACGTAGAAAATATTTGTTGTGCTTGAAAAGCACGTGAGCACGTGCATGGACTTTCTTTTTGTCCTGTAATCCTACTCGAGAAGGCACATGACAAATCTATTTATGTTGAAAGTCATTTTACTTCTTTTTCTGATTCTTTTTGCCGTTGGCGATGGGCTGAGGAGATAATTGTGGGGAGGGATGGGAGGTTAGTGGAGAGAAGGAGAAAATGTTGTTTTTGTTTATTTATTATTATTATTGTTATTTAACTATTTATTTGTATAATTATTTTTATTTATTAATTTTATTTTGGGCTATTACTTTATATCTCTCTAAAAGAAACTTTGTCGGTAAAGTATTTTTGTAATAGCCATAAAATAAATAAAGAAATAAATAAAACAAAAAAAATAGTTAAAATAATAATAATAATTAATTAATTAATTAAAATTAGAATTAAAAAAAAAAAAGAAAAATTCCTCACCTCTCTCCACTAACCTCTCATCCCTTCCCACAATTATCTCTTTTTGTCAGTTATTACCGTAAAATCGTATCTCAGATTTCCGTTTTCTCTAAAGTTATGGTTAAAAGAAATTAATTTAGGATCTTGCATATTTAGGGATTTTTCTCATATAAAATTAATTAGATTTTTGTTAGTATTTTAATTATAAGAAAGAAGGTTATAAGGTTAGATTCAATAAAATTTTAGTTGGCAGATCTATAAACAATAGACTTAAATTGGCTAATAATATCTGTGTACACAATTGAAAAACAAAACCTATTTACAAAATGAAAATAACTAGAGAGAGAGAGGGAGATTGAGAAAGATTGGTTAAACAGTATTTAACAATCAAATAGGAAATATCAGAGTGGAGTGAGCTTCTTTAAATTTTGTCTAAAAGACAAGATCAGAATTTTTATTAGAGGGTAGTGTGACCAATGTAAATTAGGGAAATAATTTTATAGGGTTCAAACTTGAAACAGATGTCATGAGCTC
>NW_019272126.1:4435-5179 GCF_002738345.1 Cucurbita maxima | reverse complement strand
TAAATTAGGGAAATAATTTTATAGGGTTCAAACTTGAAACAGATGTCATGAGCTCATATAGGTTAACTCGGATATCAAAGGACGGAATTGAACTTTCATTAAAGATAGATTTGTGACAACGACTTAAGTGAGCCAGGTAAGTGACCTTACTATCGGCATGGTTATATTTGAAGTTGACACGTGCCCTGTGGTTCTGCACGTGTCATATATATTGATATGTGTGAATTGTCTGTGGATCGATATGCGTCCTATATGATATGTTATGTTATAACATGTGGATTGTATGATAATAATTATGGTACGATGTGCTCAAGGATATGTTTGAGATAGGATACGAGAATGATGCACAAAACCAAATGTAATGATAGGAGTAAGATACATTCATGAAACGTTAAGGTTACGTTACATACCAGAGTGCTATGGATAGGAGAGATTGATGAAAGAATACGGTTAGGTTATGGGTATAAAGGGATAGGTTTGTGATAGATTGATAGAACGATAGCGTTAGGATACGTTCTTGTGACGATATGACTATGAAGTGTTTACGTTATGACTTGTTTATGATATGATACATTGTATGCTAGATTATTGTGCTTAAGTACGTAGTCATGTGAACGTGAATGTATGCTATGTGTAATATGTAATGCATGTAACGATATGTTGTTCTTGAATGGTTGTGGCATTATTGTATGGAATGTTTGAATGTAAACAGCATGAATTGTATGACATGAAATATGGTAAACT
>NW_019272126.1:0-4418 GCF_002738345.1 Cucurbita maxima | reverse complement strand
TGGAATGTTTGAATGTAAACAGCATGAATTGTATGACATGAAATATGGTAAACTGTCTGGAATCATAACCTCGATAGGAATATGTATGAAATGTAAATTGAAAATGAGAAGGACGTGAAGCATGGAACGTGACAGGGGAGTTATGTTCATTAATGATAAATGTAGAAGTAGTAGGGACCTCATGCATTATGTGTGTTCATGCATCTGGGGGGATACCTCTATCACATCACGAGGGTATGGCATGACAACGATCGTTATGCTTTGCATAGCGCTGCCGTAATGATTACTAGTTTAACGGGTCCCGACATAAGGGGCTCCCAGAGTATGCCCACCGGATAAGGAAAGTGGCCTAGCGGTGTGCGAACTAGCTGGTGAACCCATACTCGCACGTATGGGCTGTGTGTAGAGTATATGGTACACGTCCACAATTACCCGTTAGGACAGCATCGTAGGGAAAACGAAACGAAACGAAATGAAAGATAGGTCCCATCATTTCATTGCATGTGATTGTTGCATTTAACCCCAATAGTGGGGTCACTTACTGAGTATTTCTTTCAATACTCAAGCCACGTGCTACTACATTTTTCAGGCTAAGGCAAGGTATTCCTGTACGGCTGACGACGGCATCGCAACTCAAGACCATGAAACATGCATAGGGTAGTGGTATTTATTTTCTTAGTCTTAGGCTAGAGTAGATGTTTTTTTAACTTAAATTCTTATTCATTTTTATTTAGTCTTTTTTTGTGTCATTTTAAAAATGTTTTCGAAACACGTAAGTCCATAGCTGTGTTTTAAGATAAAGGTTATGTTTTATGGAATTTAAATGAAGTCTTCCACATTCAATGTTTATGCTATGTTTACAGTAGCGACCTTAAATTAAGTGGAAAATTTTGGGTCGTTACAGTTGGTATCAGAGCCAGGTTATAGATCTTGTAGACTAGCCTACAATCTAGGCTTGGCATGTTCCATGGTCCCACCGTTGATGCCCTGTCTCCATCAGGTATGTCTTGCTTAAGATAAAAAAAATGAAATGTCGTTAATTGTGTATGTTGTTAATGCTTGGTCATTATAAAATATAACTCGTAATTGGACTTTTACACCATTGATTGTATTATAATTTACTGCATTATTATTGGCTTAATTCTATATTTATTAGAATGTAGAATATGTTATGTTTTACCTTGCATGGAATGTGAATGCAAATTGTTGTATTGATGATGTTTTGATTTACTGAGGTTGTTATTGTGAACGAGTAGCTATAGTTTTTGTAAGCTACTAAATGTTAGTGTATGCTTGAAGATGATTTTTCTAAGAAATGTCATATTCTTTAGTTAGACATCTCGAACATAAATAAACTACACAGTCTTATGACCATAGAGATGGGAATGAATGTACCAATGTATACTGAAGAGTAAGTAGTGTCGGATGAAATAAAATGACCTGAGAAGCTTGATAGATGTGCGAGTAGGTTGGTGGGTCGAGACTTAGGATTGAACACCTTAAGTCGATTGATTGGCTACGATCTTCCAGTTTATAGATTGCCAACTAAAATTTTATTAAATCTAACCTTATTTCGTATAACTTATGATTGATTGGCTACGATCTTCAAGTTTATAGATTGCCAACTAAAATTTTATTAAATCTAACCTTATTGCGTATAACTTAGAATGCTAACAAAAATTTAATCAACCTGGTAAAATATGAAAGAAGATTTGATCCTAAATTAATTTCTTATAACCATAACTATAAAGGAGAAGGAAATCTTAGATAGGATTTTACATAATGACTAACCAAAATCTCTAAATCTGCAATTTGTTTATGTTGAAAGCCATCTTACTCCTTTTTCTCGAATTGGAGGTTAGTGGAGAGAAGGAGAAAATGTTATTTTTATTTATTTATTTATTTATTATTATTATTTAACTATTTATTTTTATAATTATTTTTATTTAACTTTCTTCCCGTAAAGTGTTTTTGTAATAGCCCAAAAATAAATAAAGAAATAAAAAAAACAAAAAAATAGTTAAAATAATAATAATAATAAATTAATTAATTAATTAAATTAGAATTTAATATATATATATATATATTTCCTCACCTCTCTCCACTAACCTCTGGTCGCTCCCCACAATTATCTCTACTCGACCCATCCCAACTGCAAAAAACCAAAGAAACTGAAAAACAACAATGGTCAGATTTGAGAAAAAGTAAAATGACTTTCAACATATTGGAGATTTAGAGATTTTTGTCAGATATTACAGTAAAATTCTATCTCAGATTTCCTTTTCCTCTATAATTATGGTTATAAGAAATTAATCTAGGATCAAATCTTCTTTCATATCTTAACAGTCTGTAATAATCACATCTCATATACAATTGATTAGATTTTTGTTAGCCCAGTAATATCTGTTTACACAATTGAAAAACCTATTTACAGGATGAAAATAACTAGAGAGGGAGGGAGATTGAGGAAAGATTTGTTAAACAGTATTTAACAATAAAACATGAAATATCAGAGGGTAGTGAGCTCCTTTAAATCTCGTATAACAGAAAAGATCAGAATTTTTATCGGGGGCAGTGAGCTCCTTTAAATTGTCTAACAGAAAATATCAAAATTTTACGATGACCTTTACCATGGTCAATGTAAATTAGGGAAATAATTTTATAGAGTTCAAACTTGAAACAGATGTCATGAGCTCATATAGGTTGACTCAGATTTCAAAGGATGGAATCGAACTTTCATTAAAGATATATTTGTGACAACGACTTAAGCGAGCCAGGTAAGTGACCTTACTATCGGCATGGTTATATTTGATGTTGACACGTGCCCTGTGGTTCTGCACGTGTCATATATATTGATATGTGTGAATTGTTTGTGGATCAATATGCTTCCTATATGTTATGTTATGCTATAACATGTGGATTGTATGATAATAATTATGGTACGATGTGCTCAAGGATATGTTTGAGATAGGATACAAGAAGGATGCACAAAACGAAATGTAACGATAGGAGTAAGATATGTTCATGAAACGTTAAGGTTAGGTTACATACCGGAGTGCTGCTATGGATAGGAGAGATTGATGAAAGAATACGGTTAGGTTATGGGTAGAAAGGGATAGGTTTGTGATAGATTGATAGAACGATAGTGTTAGGATACGTTCTTGTGATGATATGACTAAGGTACATTACGTAATGATATGTCTGTGATAGGTATAAGAACGTTAAGGCTATGGTAAGTTAGAGAACGACATGACTATGAAGTCTTTACGTTATGACTTGTTTATGATATGATACATTGTATGCTAGATTATTGTGCTTAAGTACGCAGTCATGTGAACGTGAATGTATGCTATGTATGCTGTTTAGTCTGATGTGATGTGTAATGCATGTAACGATATGTTGTTCTTGAATGGTTATGGCATGATTGTATGAAATGTTTGAATGTAAACAGCATGAATTGTATGACATGAAATACGGTAAACTGTCTGGAAACATAACCCCGATAGGAATATGTATGAAATGTAAATTGAAAATGAGAAGGACATGAAGCATAGAACGTGACAGGGGGGTTATGTTCATTAATGATAACTGTAGAAGTAGTGGGGACCTCATGCATTATGTGTGTTCATGCATCTGGGGGGATACCCCTATCCCATCACGAGGGTACGGACGCATATATCCAATGGAAGGACGACGATCGTTATGCTTTGCATGACAGAATTCGAACCTAAGCGCGAAGAGCTCAATTAATTTCAAATCTGTCGCATTAACCACTCAAGCACATCAACATTTGTTAAAAAAATCTATGTTTAATTTCATAAATTATGTAAAAGTCAAATGGTCAATTTGACTTATTCTTTGTGGAGATTAAAGGGGATCGGGAATAAATCCCGTCCACAAACATATCGGGATTGAATCCCGGCCACAAACGTCTTTTTTCGGGAGACTATAAATACCCACAATATGTTATGTAAAAATTAGATTCGTTGATGAATGTAATTCAGATCTCAAATTGAGACGTTTTCCTTAGAAATCCGAGCATCATATTTGCCATTTCTAAGTTTCAAGCAATTCTTGTGGTAGAATTGCACCTGAGCCATTCAATCAAGCCTTGATCAAGTTATATTGTGGAGTGACTCAATTTAGAACAAGGTTCCAAATCTTGCTTCTAGAGCTTCGATCGTAAGAGGTAATCTAATTCTAGCATTATCTCTTGGTTGATCCAAATTTCGCATAAGGAGGTGTTAATTACTTTGATTCAAGGGTTCTTGCTAAAATAAAAGCTTGGATTGTTGGGCTGAGGATTAGGTTGCCTTATTAGTGGTATTAGAGCCAGGTTGCATCTTTGTGGCCGACTCTAGAATTGATTTTATCTTTAATTTTCGCTATTGTTTATCGTCTCTTTAAATCTGTCATTT